>NW_027551606.1:1522538-1535038 GCF_051989575.1 Stigmatopora nigra
ATCTATGTTAATGTAAGATTTTAACGCCCAACACCACATAGCTGGATTTTTTTGATGCCTCAGCTTTTTAAAAAGCCTAATGACAACACTCTATCCCCTTTTGAGAATGATTGGGTACAACTCAGGATGGGGTAGTGTCATTAAGAGGTGCCTGCAGGCGTTTCTTTTGAAACTCAGCATGTGATAGTGCTTGAGGATTAGATTGCTATGTCTCAAGGTCATTTTGTTTTGACTAGTTACCATGAGAGGCTAAATATCTTCTTCCAATTCATCCAGGTTGTCCTTTTAGGTCTTGGTAATGGGGAAAGTAGCTCCCTACCCAAGTTACAGACTTTGAAAATTGAGCTGGAGAAAATATGTCAATGGGGTCTATTGTTGAAGAGTGTCCCCCCAAACTTGGCATGTTTGCATTGGCTGTTATATTGTTAAACTTTTGGAATTTTTAGTTCTAAAGTCGTGAGAAAATTATTTTGTATTCATCAAGAATGTTGTTGAGATTAAAACTGAAATGAGTTTAAATTATGTGGCATATTTAGTTTGATTTGGATATTATGTTCATTGAACTAAAATATATTGAAATCAGTTTCTTCTATTGAATTGGGTAGCTGCATGTTGTCAAAAATAGTAGAATGTAATAATTTACTTTAGAGCAGGGGGAGGTAACCTATGGTTTGGTAGCCACATGTGGCTCTTTTGATGGGTAGATCTGGCTCTCCGCTAACCTGTGAACTAAAATATGGAAACCAGATACTACATCTAGAGCTGCTTTAATCTTATTTTTTTTTGCATTAGACTCTTCTGGAATGCATACTCTCATTTAATAGCAACTGCATAAGCATGTGAAAAGTATTTTTTGTGGTGAAATTACTGAAAACATAGGCCCCCATTTATGTATTTTGACTTTTAAATTTAGAGAATAGCTCTCAAGGAATAACATTAGAAAATATGAATTGTTTATGGGTCTCTTCATCAAAAAGGTTCCCGACCCCTGCTTTAGAGAGAGAAAAAAACAAAATTATTTTTAAATTAGTGATATTTCATTCAGATTGATTCAATTAACACACTTTAAATAAATAATGCCTTACAACAAGCACAAATAGAGGTATGGTGTACAAAACCTAATTCATGGTTAGCAATCATTTTCTAAATTGATACACATTTTAACACTGCCAACATGCATACATTTGTGGAAGAAATATTTCCTAAATGCATAAAAATTGGCAAGTTAGACCAGATGTATCTTAGTTCAATGTGAAACAATTGGAAAGCAAAAGACTGTTTTAAGAACTCTCAAGCTTAGAAGGAATCCGTTTTTGTGGTGCAGACATAACTTCTATCTGAGGGGTCTCTGAGCAAGCAGGCAAGGGAATCATATTTGGGTTCATCGCACCAAATGGTTGAAGGGTAGCTTGATCTGAAGGTTTTGTTTTTCCCCTTGGAACTTTGGAACAGGTGTGGAGGTGAGTCAGAAGGCCACGGTAAGATCGTAACTTTGTACGGCAGTTTTCACACCTATGGACATAACAATTTCCAAAGTGTCAATACTTTTGGCTTGTTTTTATTTTAACAGCCAGAAAATGGTGTATTGTCAACAAGAAGCATTTTGATCATTTGTAAAAATGAACACGCAGGTGCTACTCCCCACTACAGGATGGAGGCTGTAGCGTTCTACACTGTACTCTAACAAACTGGCTCAAGCCATAGTTTCAAAATGGTCAGTTCACGGACAACATGAATAAATGACTTAAGTTTGGTACAATTTTAATAATTATGAATCTGTGTGAGTGTTGATTTGGTCTATTTTTCCTGAATTGTAGCTCAGTCACACTGATCAGTGAATATTTGTTTTAACTCTCCTTTCTCTTTAATTTTTACTTTTAGGTAATACATATTAAAATTTCTGTTCAATAATTATTAGAATGATTTTTTTTAATTACAAAAAAAATTAAATATTTGAAATGTATTAGTTGAAAATAATTTCTTCTGCGGATGAAAAACAACAGAGAGAATACTGCACACTTTTACACTAACCAATATTTATGACCAATAAAACAACATAATATTTCACAATGAAGTGTCTTAACACCTTATGCATTCACCGGTATGCTACATCCCCTGATGACAATGAAAGGTGTATCAAGAAAGACTAATGTTGAAGGGGTGGTACTCACTGGAAAAATATGTTGGGTTTATGATGACTTCTCATATGTTCCATCAATTTCTGCATGTTGGGTAAAGAGCAGCTGCAGAAAACACTGGAGCAGTAAAAGACTTTTCCTGCAGAGGTTTATACAGGCAAAAAATGAAAATAGTGCAACAAATGGTTTAAAAAAAATGTGAATTTAAAAGATAAATTATTTCTCTCCCTCTGTCCCTCCCAGAGCTACCAAACTGTATCCGGAGCGAGCTGCTCAAGCAAATATATTGTGTTGATTTAACAGCGGTTTTGTCATCCCGCAATGGCTGGAGAAGAAATTTATTTTTTTTGCAGATTTACTGTCAAAGCCATTTTCAAGGCGGACTTTTCAAGAAAAAAAGCTGGACTGATGTCTGACTTAATGATTTAAGAGAGGTCGGACAACTCCAAAGCAAGCAGGCCTGTCACAACCGAGAACGAACATTTTCCAGCGACGCCTTCCGCTGTCGGAATCAATCCAACCCTCAAAAACTATTTTGTGGCTATAAAACCTCTACTGCAGCTACAGCTGCGACACAAAAATAATCAATAATAACCTCATACAATTGAAATATTATTTAGAAATATAACCATATTTTACTCACCAAAAATCCTTTCTAACTGTAAACAATATCCATCCTCCTTTCTTTCCTCCTTTTCTATCACCATGGAAGCTAATGCTTAAAGTCGAGCCTGGCATACATTTTTTATCTGATTTTGTGCTGAAAATGTTTGTTCCCGGTTGTAACAGGCTTGGTTGCTCCAAGTTATCCAACCTTTCTTAATAATGTCCAGCTTTTTTATCTTGAAAAGTCTGTCTTGAAAATGGCTTTGACAGTAAATCTGCAAACAAATCAATTTTTTCTCCTCCTTCAGCCATTGCGGGTTGACAAAACCGCTATTATATCAACACAACAGTATAGTCCACTCTATCACTGGCCAATCATAGTTGGTGAAAGCGATGACGTATCCCCACGGCTGCGAGAAGGCAATGATGTATCCCTTCTGCAAGAAGGCAATGACGTATCTCTACGCCTGTGAAAAGGCAATGGCGTATCCCTACGCCGGAGAGAAGGCCTCGGTGTCACCAAATCGAATTCTGATTTGTTAAAGCAACAGTCTTATCAACACCTGTTTAATGCAGTAGAGCTTATAGAACTGATTTTGGAGGCCTTTGGGCAGATTTCTGACCCTGGTAATAAATAATGGCTGAAATGTGATTGGTTAAATGCTTCAATATGAAAACACACATCTGGAAGCAGTGCAAACAGGAGGAAAATAAATGAAAGGAAGCTAACAGACAATTTGGAATTATTTAAAAGTAGTATTCATTGCCAAAATATAATTAACATCAGCCTGTCATTCAGATATTTTTTAAGGCTAGCACAGAAGGTCTTGAAGGGCCTGGCGGCACACCATTGTCATATACATAAGTATATACACATTCACCTACATATGTACACGCATGCACCCAAGCACAACCACCCATCCACCGACCGCACATACTAGTATGAGGTAGAAGCATTGGAATCAGACATGCCCGCAGTCTGAACACAGACGCAGAAGAGTCATGCCTCTTATAGCCTCTGGATATGTACAATTGCAATTAAGCCGTATAATGCTGATTTAGAACACTTACCAGAAAGAGAGTCAGTTGGGATTACATGGTCTTTCACATGACTTTCGAGCGCGCTCACATTCGTATAAGCTCGTTTACAGCCGTGAAATTGACACAAGATCTTATTTCCTGCACAGAAATAATCGTAAAATTGTCAGGTAAACCTAGACCAAACACGCCTGAGTGGAAGACTTGCTCGAACAAACCTTCATCGCCATTATCATCAAATGACTGTAACTCATTGCTTCGAGACGACATGGATGTAAGATTTTTTCGCCCCACGACCACAAAGAGGGAAAAACGCGCTTCCGCAAACTCTTCTTCGTCTGATAAAACTGCAGTAGTATTTGAGGCCGCTAGATGTTGTATGCGAACTGCTACTCAGTGGGGCGTGGACATCGGCATCTATTAGTGAATGTTGTTTAATGTCGGCTTTTCTCCAATGAACGTAGTTTGCTATTTAAACAACAAATGAACAAACCCATGGTGATAAACACATGGCCTTCATGTTGGAGTAGCACCTCTGGTCAGTTTGTTGTGCTGTCCATTGAGAATCTGCCAGTATTGAATAGACAAAATTCCACAGAAAAGCTTAGACAAGTCAGTGTGAGGCTAACTCATATTCTGCCATTGACAGCAATAGGCGTCCAATCCAATTTCATTGGGCGATTGGCAGTTAAAGAGCCCATTCATTCACTGCGCTTGTCAACAGTACATTTCAACCAGAGGTTCCACTTTAAATGGATTGGTCGTCTGGCAACTGCATTTGAACTGCACTTGAGTTTGAATTAGATTCATTGGATAAAGGGACTATACAAATTAATGAACATATATATGTAAATATGTAAGATTATAGCCATAGGTTAATTCCCTTTGTGAAATTTATTGCCCACCTCTACTTTAATATTAAACCTTTTTAAAGTGCATACTTAGACTGCAACATTTTGAAACGTCTGTTCGACGAACTGTTCGTCGACCAAACATCCGTTCAATGAAACGTCCGGTGACGAAGTGTCCGTTGTCCACGTGTCCATAGACGAAACGTCCGGGTACCATCAACACAACAATATATTGGCGTTTTCAGCTTGCTACAGATAGTTTGCTAGCTCAGGCTATACTGTCTCACTAGTGTAAGACTAATAATTTTAGCACCTTACTCCAATTCCTTAACTCAGTCTGATCCCGTCTAAAAATGGAGCGTGTTCAGCATCGGAGGAGACAAACCAGGGTTGAGCGAGTTAATCCAGATGATTTATTCCATACAGAGCTCCGGGTCTCCCTCCCAAAGAATAAGCCCGCTGAGTATCGCTGTCCCAAGCGGAGGAGGAGAAAGACATGGCCCAGCCCCTCATTTGCCCAGTTATAGTATTACAAAAATGCATATTTATTCGCTGGTTGACAATGAGATGCGGACTGGTTCACGACTGCCGAGAGGAGTGTCTTCTCCGGACTTTACACTCTTCATGCTCGATTCATACAGAACTCGGTCTCTGCTTGTCCTTTGAAGTCCAGACCATCTGTCCAGCTCCTTGTTTTTCTCTGTCCTTTCAAGTCCCCACCATCTGTTTCCTTATCAGTGTGAATCCAACCTCAGAAGAAGAATCTCAGACAGAGCCTTTTGTTAATATTGTAATTGAAGAAGCTCAGGCTAAGCCTTTTGTTGATATTGTAATTGAGTTAAGAACCAGAGTTTAATCCTACAATAGTAATATAAAAATGAAACAGCTTCAGTAAAACGAATGAGTAAAATGTCATAATCTTCATTAGCCAATCATGGCTAGCGAAAATGCTGACGATTCCGTATGCCTGCGAGAAGGTCTTGGTGTCGCCAACTTGAAAACTGATTGATTAAAGGGACAGTTTTATCAACGCTTATTTTATGCTACAGGGCCTGCAGAAAAGATTGTGAAGCTCTACATGTAGATTTCTGACCTTGGCAGCAAATAATGAAATGTGACTGGTTAAATGTAAATATAAACACACGCATCTGGAAGCAGCGCAACCAGTGGAAATGCAATACAGTGGTACCTCGACTCATGATCGTAATCCGTTCCGAGACTGATCGCATGACAAGCATAATGTGCCTCAAGCGGACGTTTCCCATTGAAATGAATTGAAAACAAATTTGTTCCAACCCTCTGAAAAAAACAGGATATTGGTTTGGAAAATAGGTTTTATTTCTTCTAATTCACCATATATAACAAAGTAATAAATAACTGGTTTAAAAGTAATAAAATGTGTTTAATAGATGAAAAATTAGACACGGAGGCGGGGGCTGTTCGGGGGACTTTTTCCACGGCAACAACACACTCGTAAACGAACAAACACATTTAAATTAACTTGGTTAACTATATACAGACACTCAACTTTTAATGTAACTTCACACATAACTGAATTCTAATTTTGTTTCAATCTTTTTTTTCCCTTAGGCTTAGATTCTACGGGGTGACCCCACCCAGACGTTTTGCCTGAGTCTTCAAAACGAACGCACCAAGCGTAGTTAGGAACTTGCCTCCCCTCTGAAATGTTTCGAAAATGACGCACACAAATATCATGCGTAATCCAAGCTTTAGAATTAGCGCGCCACATCACTTGTAGGTCTCTTGAAGGCACGCATGTTCTCTGCATTGTACACGAGTAGCGGCTTCATTTTATAGTTACCGCTCGCATTAGCACACAAAGCTTGCGTTAAGCGGTCCTTCATGGGTTTTTATCCCGGCAATGTCTACTCCTCTGCCCCGATGAATGTCCGGCTGGGCATCTTTTTCCAAAAAGGACCAGCTTCATCGCAGTTGAAAACTTGCTGGGGGATGTAACTTTCCTCGGCGATAATCAAGGCAAATGTCTTGATGCGTCCTTCTGCTTAAGGATGGTGGAAATGGTTGAAATATTCCTCTTGTATTGCGTAGCAAGCCCAGTAACACGTACCACACTCATATTTTTCAATTATTTCACATTTTGTGTCCATTGTCAACGCCTTTACTTTGCAGAACTCTGCCGATCCATAGTGATATCGTTTACCTGTAAATGTACCCAATGCGGGGAAATGCAAAGTCCGCCCAGTGGTCGTAGAAATATTTTATACACAAAGGAGACGCAAAAAATGGCCATCTGGCTTGGTCGCATCCCAAAATTTTGATCGTATCTCCAGCGAATTATTCGATCTAAATTTTCGTCATAAGACAAGAATGTCCTATGGCGAAGCGGTCGTATCACAAGGTTCGACTGTATAAGGATTATTTAATGGGAATTCATGGACAAAACATAATTAACATTAGTCTGTGATTCAGAATTCTTTATGCCAGCAGAGGCCATGTAGACCCTGACAGTCCACCACTGATATAGAGGCATGTGTGATGTAACTGGCTAGTGTGATTAACTTTGTGGCCATAACAACCTTCTTCAATGAAGTTTGACAACACTTGACTTAAAAGGCATAATTGTTTTCTAAATTAAATCATAGCCATTAATTTATAACCGACGTCTCGCGTTTGTTGTGGAAAAAAAAACATTTCATCCTCTGACCTACTGATGGTGGGGCTACGGCGCTTGGCGACGGTAGTCTACCTGATCTTTTCCTCAGTATGAGCATGGGTGCCGAAAGAGTACTAATCACATCGCTGTCAGCGTCGGATGGCTGCGTGTGCTCGGACAAGGACTTCGGCAGCGGAGCTCTGACACTTCGCAGCAAGGAGATGGGGGGTCGGGGGTTGCTGACCAAACCTTTTCCTAAGTATAAGCACGTGTCAACAGGTAAGGCGGCCGGACGTCCAAGATGAGGTTCGACGGCGACATACATGGAGTATCCATGTACAGGATGTTGCTGCCGGCGTCGGGTGATTGTAGCGGCCTCTCATGACCGACGTTGTCGCTGTCGTCCACACTATACATGGCAGTCACATACCTGACGTCGCCCTCAGTTTTAGGTGGCTGATAGAGACCAGCGTATCGTCGTTACTATTGTTCGCAGGATATCTGGTGGTAACTGGGACGTCGTTTTCAGCAATCGGTTGGCTGTATCGGTCTATGCAGACTGATAGAGTGTGATGTTGTCACTGTTGTCCGCGGGATGTGTGTTGGCAACAGGAGGCCAGTCGATTATTCGCTTCCCAATTAGCACATCTTCTCTAAGCAGGCCGTTGAGACAGACAGAGATGGACAGAGACGGACAGAGACGGACAGAGACGGACAGAGACGGACAGAGACGGACAGAGACAGACAGAGACGGACAGAGACAGACAGACAGAGACAGACAGAGAGACAGAGAGAGACAGAGAGAGACAGAGAGAGACAGAGAGAGACAGAGAGAGACAGAGACAGAGAGAGACAGAGACAGCGAGAGACAGACAGAGACAGACAGACAGACAGACAGACAGAGACGGACAGACAGAGACAGACACGGTCCGTCTCTCTCGGTCCGTCTGTTTGTCTCTGTCCGCCTCTCTCTGTCCGTCTCTTTCCGTTTCTGTCCGTCTCTATCCCAATCTATCTCTCTCCGTCTCACTCTGTCCGTCTGTTTGTCTCTGTCTGTCTCCGTCTCCCTCTGTCTCACTGTTTCACTCTGTCCGACCGTCTCTGTCTCTCTCTGTCTGTCTGTGTCTGCTTGTTTGTCTGTGTCCGCCTGTCTGTCTCTGTCAAGTCTTACAGCATCAGTTTTGAAAAAATCTAAAATAATCTAATTCTGTATGTACAGTACTAATGAGCTACAAAGTCAGGTAGAACATGCTGTTCGATACTAAGACAATGTATACTTTTAACCTCGAAGACAATCTGTAATTCTTCATTTATTGCAATGTAGTTGTAACTACAGAATGGTCAGAAAAGTGACTAAACAACATGGCTGTTTCACAGTTGTTGGGTTAGCGTCCGATCCCAGCAATTATGTAATGGGGTATGAATCTTGCATGTTCTCTCTGCTTTCTCCAGGTAGCCAATCTTTCTCCCACATTGTACACATTTTTATGTTGACTCCATTAAATATGCCTATAGAAACTTACTTAAAGATTAATTTGCAGCCAACCTATCACTTACTTGATGGCAACTGCAAAATATGTTTTTATAACTAATAAAGATTAGTTTATTTCTAATGTTGACATCGTATAACATTACAACATAAACATTAGCCTTTTCATAATCACCTGTAAACCATGTTTCAATCAGTCACTTTCTAATGCCACCATTATGGCTTGTGCTCAACCTCATCTTCACATAACTTCTTGTTCTCCACTGGACAACATTCTTTTTCAGCAAAATATTTGCAGTAATCCAAATCAACTCTAGCACCAGCATCAGGGTCTTGATAAACATCAATACAATCCATATAATTGCAACCAATGTTTTCAGTTTCTGAGTTGCAATCTGATTCACTGTCAAGAAACTCATCCCACCATCTCATTTTGTTGTTGTCAACCTCTTTACCTTCATCACTGCAAGTCCCTCCGGTTAGATCTTTTAACTCAACTTCCCCATTGTCCTCCTCGTGGACAACACTGTTGTTAGTGGTGGTGACAGGCTGGATTGTCAGTTGATGCAAAAGCTGCCTCCTGCCACTAAATGTATCCACTAATCCAACATCCACCAGAAATTCAATGGGCTCCAAGACAGCATTCAGAACTGGATTGACTGGTGGAGCATCTCCGTTTATAATTAACCTTGGGTAAAGGTTTAACTGTGGGCCTGCAATGCAACATTGTTTTTAGTCTAATACCCGTCAACTTTGGCCAATTGCTCCCCTTTTAATGATTGCAATTCCCCTATTAAGTGATAAATCGTACAAATACAACACAGCACCTATTTAATTCAGTCACATAGGGTGTACTTAAACGTCCAAAATATTCCCTTTTGTAAACAAGGTGCCTCTTGTGTATGCACTAAATTCAATATTCTGCAGATGTCAATGTAAGATGGTAAGACGCTGACAGCTTGACTGTCTGGATACATTGCTTGCTGTCGCACTATATTTATATATAGTGAAAGGTGGCTGTGTAAAAGGGAATTGTGCATGCTTATATCATGCTTAAAGCATGGCAAGATTAGCAGTTGATGATGACATTTTCGGCTGCCACTAGTGACCGATACGAACTTAAATATAGCCAAAATGAGTAAAATTAGATTTCTTTTACAAAAAACAATACCCCATACAAAATTTGTTATACTGCGTTCAGTTTGAAATGATCAAAAAAACTATGAAATACGGGAAAAATGTATGATACGTATAAAAATAAGATTAGTTTATTGCAGTATGTACAGTACTTACCCTCAGGTAGACTGTTTCTTCTGTCGCCTCTTCCATCCATTTTTATAACAAGAAAAATGTAAAATATTTCAAATGTATGTATATGTATGTATCGAGGGATCAACAGGCTACTTTTTGGTTACATGAAGCAAAAAAAAAAAAACCAGTGTTCAACTATACATACTCAAGACCCTTTTGTGTATGGAATTATAATCCCAATTTCTATTTTAATAAGAAAGGCTCTGCCTTTTTATGATGTACTTTTGTTGGATACTAATATAAAAAAAGAATATTTTCCATGATATATTACCTTAAATAATGTATTATGTTTTCAAGGTCCTCCAAAATGTCATTATTCGTTTGATGATGTGACGTTTTATGAAGCACATATTCTTTGATCCGTCTATGTTGATGCAATGTCATCATTTTATGACATCTTCCTTCATAGCTGAAACCCGGCCTGCAGTGGGCTAAATTGTATCTCGGGGGCAGCCGATGGGGCTTGTTGTCAGTAAGAAGGTCGTTGACAAGTTGGTCCAGGGGCACCAAAACAAACTCAACGGAGCAAGAGATAATGCAACGCCGGCAATACACGAGGAATTAAAACGAGAAGGTAGCCACCTTCCATTCTCTTCGCTGTTATATTGGCATCGACAATTCATTTCAAATCGTCAGGTAACTGGTGTGATGCTGCCTGCCCGAATGATAAGGAACGAAGAGGAAGCAGACACCATTTCAACAGCATAAAAAAACGGGGGAGAAACAAACTTTACTACTTTCTGGAAAAAACATCCCGAAAGTATTAAAAGTTGTATGATCGCCCGCTTTGGTAACGTTTGTTTTGTGCATTTTAGAAACATTAGAAGTCGTCAAAGGCAATTGTCTTTAGATCGATTTTGCTCAAAACGTCTGAACAAGCACTGCCGAAGGAGAACTAAAGAAATCATAAATCGTTAATAAAAAAAATTAAACATTCAATGTAATCTTGTTTTGAATTGTTAATTTTATGTATTTTATGTAATTTTATGTTTATATTAGGTGTGTTCATGTTTGTTTGCTCTGTACCTCTGTTGTCTGACATTAGCTTCGTGACAGATGAATAGATTTTGCATGTTTATTAATTTTAATGGATTATTAAATAATTCATGATCATTTTCTGTCACTTTTGTGTGTCTTCACACTTTTCCTACAAAAGTGGGGCACTCTTTATTTGTTTCAAGATCTACTTTACAAATAGCCAACCTCATCCAATCTACCACGTTCAAGTGGCCAACCTCCCACGGGGTATCGGCACAGAGGTTGGAGGGAAGGCAGCTCAGACGTGTCTGGTTATTAGCATGGGGCACACTTAAATGTCTAAAACGTTCCCCAAAGTGGACGGAGAGTGGACCGATAAGTGGGTGCACCTTTGGTATGCATAAAATCAAGATTCTGTAGATTTCAATGTATGTCGTTGATGGGTTGACACACTATATTTATATAGTGAAAAGGCCAGCGTGACTGGCGCATGTCCGCATACAGCATAACAATATCAGCAATCGACGATAATTTTTTCATCTGCTACCAGTGCTAGATGAAGTGGATGAGAGCCAAAATGGGTAAGATGAGATCGGTTTTACAACAAAAAAACAACATAGTATCAAACCTATAAAACGCACCATGTGATAGGGAGCAGTCTCATTTGCGGGTATATTTTGCTTTTTGTCAATACATTGGACGCCTCGTCCGATAAGGTGCTGGCATGACACTAGACTAGCGTATGTTATGCTAGCCACTAGGCTTGGAACTAGCATGTTTTTTTAAAGGCAGCATGAGCAAAACTAAGTTTGGTAAAGCTTTATTGAGGGTAAAGGTACACTGATCTAAAGAGTTCGGCATTTAACATGCTAGGCTCAACTGTCAGTCAGAATTGTGTATTCCGGGAACTTGATTTCATCTTTGGGGAAAGCTCGAACAGTGCTGACCAACACTTGAGCCCAGTCATCCACAATTGATTGTAACTCACGACATGCCTCACTCCCAAACCTTTCATTCTCTTCGCTGGTACATTGGCATCGACAATTGATTTCAAATTGTCACGTAACTGGTGTGATGCTGCCTGCCCGAACGATAATGTTGGCCATCCGTTAGCAATCTATTAGCAATTAGTTAGCAAAGCTGTAAAATTGTGTCCGATCCATGGCTTAAGTCCATTTTTGAAGCGTTCACACCCACATTATATTATCATCCCCGGCAGGCTTTCCTATGTATAGCTCTGATATGCTCCAAGTATTGAGTGTTTTTGAGGGATAAAAGCATTGCAAGCACGCGTAAATTAAATGCCTTGCCAGTGCCCTAGGATGTTTTGAATGGATTTACTGTAATGCCTGGAATGCGCGGGAAGGCTATTTTTTAGGGTCAACGTCCGCTCGGTTGATCACAATAAGTAGCGTGCTGGCAAGAAATAAAAACCCAGTCACTCAAACAGTCAG
>NW_027551606.1:1545038-1590038 GCF_051989575.1 Stigmatopora nigra
GTAGGAGGAAACCAGGGTACCCGGTAAACACCCACACAGGCACAGAGAGAACATACAAACACAGGAAGGTCAGAACACACAAGGGATTGAACTCTTAATCACAGAACTCTGAGGTGGACGTGGTCACTTTTATCCACCGTGCCGCCCTAATGATCAAATTGAAACAAATTAAAAAGATGAAATTAAATCTAAATTTATTTTTTTGTGTTGGGGTTATTCTAGGGTGTTAGACTGGTTGAACACTAAATTCCCCTGATTATAAGTGTGAGCGCGCATGATGGTCTGTCTTTTTGTGTTTTTGATTGGCTGGCCACCATATAATCTATCAATAAAATATTAAGGTGGAAAAGAATTTGGAAATCTGGAATTGATTTCTGAAATCGCAAATAAGCCTTCCGGGGATGGCGCGGCAGATTGGTACTCTTACGACTCCACCAATGGGTACGATATACCAGGGAGTCGCAACTACCACAGCAGACGGGTCTACAGTGCCAAGTTGAAAAAAGAACTGCACAGCATCAAAGTTCATCCTGCTAGTTACAACACTACCCTACACTGAATGATAGCTATTAAATGTTCCTACCTGTTACGACTCCCCCTGGGGTAAGATATGCCAGGGAGGCGCAACTACCACATCATTGCTTGCCCAGCCTTCACCGGCCTACTGGTCATGCAGTCCCCACCACCATTGACCACACTGCTGCTGTGATAACAGATCTTAATGATATCCCGGACGGGCCCCGACTTGTTACGACTCCCTCTGGGGTAAGAAATACCAGGGAGTCACAACTATTACAGCAGACGGGTTCGGTCAAAGATGAATCCAGACAAACAATGCAAGCAGCCTTCAGTGATATTTTATTTACAACAAGGTCCACAAAAACTTAGACTACGGGATAACATAGGGGAAGCACGAGATATTAAAGTGGCACCCTCAAATAAACACAGTAAAAACACCCTCCCAGACCGGTGTCCAAATGAACACCCACAAAATACAGGAAATAAGGCCGAAGGGTGCCACTGTCAGAACTGATGTAATCAAAGTGTAGACAGGGGAATAACTACGTGTCTAAATGCAGACTATATGTATACCCCGGGGTGTCTAAACTTATCTCAAGTCCCCCTATGCAACCCAAAATCTTTAACTTTGCCAACATACATACTAAATATAACAAGTAGTAACGTACTCATTACCAGGTGAAGCTGGGACAATCAAACTTTACTTTGCACTAAAGAAAGGACTCCACTGCTTCAGCAGTTACAATCAGAGGCAGCCAAGGAAGTCAGTCAGGAATCAAGAGAAACCAAGTCAGCCAGATCTGACAAATAAAAAGGGTTTAAAAAAGGGCAGGAAGTTAATCTTGATTGGAGGAGGGATGATGGGGAAGTAGTCACAGCTGTGTCGGCCTGGGCAGGGCTTTGTCACAGGGGTGGAGCCACAGCTCCATGTACCTGTAGAGGAAAAGAAACCACACCCCTCCTACATAATGTGTGTCCAGGCTGCCAGCCATAACAGTACAAAAATGAAACAAAAACTAATTGGGACCTCAGCTTACCTAGCCTGAGTCATGGGAAGTCCCATGTCTCAACAGGGGGATGGTAGCTTTTGCCCAATGGCACTACAAAAATTATGGATTTAATCTATATGCATTTTTTTTTTGCAGAGCATGTTTGATTTTTGCTCGGCATAAACCCCAAGGGGCTGTACGGCCAAAAGGCGGGCAATACCCAAAAGCTACATATACATTTCAAAAGATACATATGGATTATATTGAATTAAGTGAAAGTGAAGGGAAAAGATACTGCTTAGTGATTGTCGATGTCTTTTCAAAATGGGTTGAGCTTTTCCCAACAAAAAACATAGATGCGTTAACTGTAGCAAAGGCATTATGTAAGGATATCATTCCACAAAATGGAATCCCAGAAACCATTTATAGTGACAATGGCACACATTTTGTTAATAGAATGATTGAAGGAATTGGCAGTAGGTTCCATATTTTGTGGCGAAATAATTCAGCCTACCATCCACAATCGGTGTGCCTTGTCAAACGGATTAATGGAACTATAAAAAAAGACAAAAAAAATGCATGGAAGAAAAATAAAGGCCATGGACAAAATGTATTGATTTAGTTAAATTATATATTAACATCACATGTTCAAATGGATTAACCCCATATGAAGTCCTGTTTGGTAGACCTTACAAATTGCCATTGTTCACTATACAACAGGAATTGGATGATGAGGGAAATCTAGCTGACTACTTGAGGAAATCTTTAGAAAAACAGAACCAAACTTAAGTTACCAGAGGTTGATTGTGCTTCTCAACAGGAAACGGACGGCACAACGGTGATTCCTGGAGACTGGGTGTTGATACGCAGCATAAAAAAAGAAACATTGGAGCGAAGTGGGAGGGTCCACACAAGTGTTGCTAACCACACCAACAGTGGTCAAGAGAGCTGAGGGGGGAACCTGGATCCACCTTTCCCACAGTAAGAAAGTTATCTCAATTGAAACGTTTTAAGAGGAAAACTCCCTAAACAAAGACAAAAAGTCATTTTAAAAACAATTATTGCCCCTATATATAGTGATTCTATTCCTCTCCACATTTGGGCTGTTTTCTCAGTTGGAGAAAAAGGCAGAGCCGTTTCAATTAAAGATACACCTTCTTACGGGAGGGTAAAGCGAGCAACATTTACATTTGAATAACATTACCAACTAAATCAAATTTCCAAACATGCATTCATCGACTGAAGCCTGAAAGAAGGTGGGCCAGACTCGTTGATTTCGATTTTTTTAAAAATTTTCTCCATATGGAGCCTAATGTAGCAACTATGAGTGAGCATTTATCATTGGTTGAAATGGAGCACCACTCTCTGTTATAGGTTAGAAGTCACGGTGGTATGATTGGCAAAATAAATTGTGTTCCTTTGGTGAAAGGTCACCTGTAATTGCACACCTGTCCATCTAGGAAGGCTTTTTTGTCGCTTTTTTTAAACCTAAATATACATATCCGATTGAGCACACAAACAATGTTTTGCCTTCCATACAATAAGACTACAGAGATCTTCCTTTCTTAGAAAAAATATATTTAGACTAGGGAACATCCGTGTTGCCATACAAGGGATAAGCCTATGGTAGGGAATATGTGTGGTACATAACAGCCCAAAACAGAGAATGGGAAAGCCATGTTGCATAAACTTGTCAAGATTGGAAAGCTTGGACCACACACACACACACACACACACACACACACACGCACGCATGCACGCACACACACACACACACACACACACACACACACACACACACACACACACACACCCACATCCACACACACCCACATCCACACACACCCACATCCACACACACCCACACACACCCACACACATACACACACGCACACACACACACGTGCGCAAAAGCCATCAGGCCTCTGATAAAATTAAGTCATGCGGTGGGGGGAGTACAGATCATTCTACAGACTGACAAATTAACTTTTGGAAAAGGTCCTTGTCTGACGTTTTTCCCAAGTCCATTGGCAGGTGGAGAAGACCATCTTTACAAATTTTACATTTGTGTCTCAACCGCTATGACTATGCCAATGGAGACTATGGGAAAACCATCAGTGATGCAGACACCCGGATCTGCCTTAGTAAAATTGAAAGGAGAGATTACCAGAGATGATGAATTTATTTCTGCAACAGGGATTTCCCAAACGGGGAATACTTGGTTGCTGTTAATGGGAAATGCAACTAGTGCTATAAATCAAACCTACATAACATGTATGGGGCCCTGGCCTCTCTTACGAGAAGTACCTGCGCAAATTACCCCTGATTGTGTAAAGGAGATAATGATAATTTCCATCTACAGCGGAGAAGATACAATTGGCTGCTCAGAAATCTGGTGTGATGGAGCTTTTTGTGGAGGATGGGGTGCGTGCAATGTTTGGAGATCAATGTTGCACTTCATACCGGACAACACATCACCCAGTGGGTCCCTCACCAGGGCCATTGATGGCCAGCAGACCCTAAATCGCATAATAAAAAAGCATTCTGGAGTAGAATTATCGGCTTGGACACACTGGTGGGAGAAGACCTATGGTGAATATAAGGATTTGGCCATATGAGTTGTTTTCAGTAGCCATTTGTGTTACTACCTTGACATTGTGTGGGTGTTGTCTTATCCCCTGCTTGCGCTCCTTGCTCAGCAGACTTATAACCACTGTGATTGCCCCTACAAATTCTAAATAACACAAATTATATCCTATGTTTATGAAACCCGGGAGAGCAGTGCAATCCAGGAGTATGATGATTCCGAGGACGAATCGGATGAAAATGATTTTGTTCTTTCTTTTTCAGACCAGCCATGCGAGTAAGGAGCATGCGGGTAAGATAAAGCCAGTCAATGGACATTCCCCTTTGTTTGCCATCAATTGAGTTAATAGCATACCTATTATAAAAACAGGGAAATGTTGGGGTTATTCTGGGATACTATTATATATGTGCACATTTAATCATTTTTGTATAAGAGTTTCTTCAATTTGGGACTGGGGCAAGCTCAAGGTCACTCTCCAGGACAGCTGGCTCCAGCTAGAGACTTAACATTTCTCAGAGGACTGATTACTGGATGATATGCCTCCCTAGATAGTTTCGCAATGGTCTGTGAAAGACGCTTAAATTGTTGTTGATTCAGCGGATGGCTATCAATCAACCTCCAGGATTACTCGCATATTGTTTTTAGATTGTGACACTCGGTTTGCTTGATATGCAATTGTTTTGCCAAATGGAGGCTTGTTTAATTTCCAATGGAGTTGTCTTGAGTTCCGACCTTAATTTTTACTAATGAATACCTGATATGCGATTAGTGTTGCAGTTGTTTTTGCTTACGCAATTGGATCAAATTGATAACCTTGTAATTGTTACTATTTGAGGGCTTAAATGGGCAGGAGAAAATGCCTTGTGACGAGGACGAAGTCAGGGTGGATTCTCCTTGCAAGATAAACACCAGAGTTTTGCGAATTAATAGATGTCTTCCTTGTATTGTTTTATCATTATGTCAAAGTATAATTATAAATGAACCTATCATTTTGGGTGCAATATTTGCAGGGATTGCAAAAACATGGAAACATCCCTATAACCACAACCATTTAAGCATAGAAGAAAAAGTAGTTCAATCTTATAAACTCAAGTTATCATTACAATTGATGACTTCACATTTCTAAGGGCTCAGTCAAAGGCCAGGACGTTTTGCAAATAGGAAAATCACACCCCTTTTTTATTCCTCAAGGCATAGCTACTACTACCTGTCATAGTTTTCTACTTGGCTAACTCTGATTCTGGGGTAAGTACATAGCTTAGGATCACGATAAAAACGTATCTTGCATAAAACGTGAAAAACTCACTTGTGCCTCCCATTGCCGACTCAGAGTGCCGCCATCTTAGCATAGTTAAACATGCTCTGACTGGCCAGACAAGAGTAGTGTGTTTACCATGTTAGCACATCCCAATAGTGGTTAAGGCTGATCGAAGGTTGTGCGATCGATCATTAAAATATCAGCCTTGATATCTATGTAACGTGTAACTCATGCTATTATTGCACCCAGACACACACTTGTTGTAAACTAGACCACTATGGACACACTTCCTGGTTGTACTGGTCACGTGATCTCCATCTTGAATTTGTCTACGTGCAGGCAAATCCAGCAGACGATCCTTTCTATTCATACAGTATCTCAGAAATACCACTGCAATGATTTTTCATAAGATTTTTCCTTCAAAGTAACACATTTGTACTCCCTATTAAAAGCATGAATATAGAGGTCAAAATTGTGAATTTGGGGGCGTCTTATACGAGAGAAACTGTAAAATTTAACAATTTTAATGCAATTTTAATATGCGAGATAATACGATGGATCATTTTCACAAAATATCTGATGATTTGTGAAGAAATCGGTGGAAACCTAAATGGTTCACAATACATTTTCACGCAACTATGAGCTTTATTTTTGGTCACACATGAATCACCTGCCAATGACTGAAGACCATTTGTAGACCGGCAAGACCGCTGGTCCTCTTGCGAATCTCATCTGCAAAACCAAAACTCTCCGCTACAGGCAGAATAGCCTTTATGATGAATATTTCTGTTCCTTCCTTCATTTCTTCATGGACAACGCGACCCTCTCGCTTCCCAAGTACAGCATATACTCGGCCTATATGTCAACAACACACAGATACAATCACAAACAAAATATGTTTTTAAGGTAGATTCATCAAGACAAATAAATGCTCAGTTTCTTACCCAGGACTTCTGCAGTTGCCATGATTTCACAAGTATACATTGCAGCCATAAGTCTTTGAGGCTGAGCCTGGAAAGCATGACGACATGCCTCTTTTACAGCTGCAATTAGCTGGCCTGAGACAGGTCCATAACAGTTTCCAGTTGAAGTCTCTTCCTGATACTTGGCTTGGCTATGCTGAGAGGAAGTGACATCCAATGCATAACTGCTTTTTGAAACTCTGCATTCTTCCAAATCCTCCTGAAATTTAGAACTTCCCTCCAAGTTATTTTGGTGTGGCAAGTTGAGGGACTGTACATCACATCTCTCAATGGAGAAGCAGACCCCCATTAGAGGCTCTTCACACATTGGCCCTGACAGTGTTGCTAACTGGAAGCCACTGACAATGCTATTGTCAAACTCTCGTACAATTGGTGTTTGAACGCCATTTTGTCCAGATTTATCTTCTCGACAAAGACACTGCCACAGAGATGGCCGCTCATAGTCCTCAAGCTTGTTTAGTAGAATGTTCGGGCCACACCTAAAAGGAATAGTGAGCAAAATGATAAGAATAATTATTGTCAAATATTTTTTGTCAACAATGATAATAAAAACTTTTAACAAAAATGTGATCATTTTAAACTGCATATACACCAGTGGGCCACCACAAAGAGCAGGAGCGCTGTTGTGACATGAATGTTAGTTCCAGACCAACTTTCAGGAGAAGGGGATGATAAGAAAAAGGGTTTTTAGCATGTTAGCAACAAGGCTAACACAGAGCATGAATGCAAAATTAAAACAACAATGCCAAAATGAAAGACTATGAGATGCAGGACATCATTGAGCCGATCCCCTAAAACAGTGGTCTCAAACCGGTCCTCAAAGGGCCGCAGTGGGTACAGGTTCTCATTTAAACTCAACAAGGATACCTTTTGCAGGTGTTGGTTCGCGGGCCACTTTAACGTCAACTTGATTTCACATGGGCCGGACCATTTTAGATATAATATTTATACTTTTTAAAATAAATTGATTAAAAAAACTGGATTAAAATCATTGAATATATTTTTTATAGATCTAAAACAATGTTTATTTTAGATTTTTTTTTATATATTTTTCAATTTTACAAAATGATTTTTGAACTAAAAACACAGAAAAAAATAATTAAAAAATTACAATTATTGATTTAATAGGTGGAAAATCAGTAAATTTAATATACATCTATATTCTTCATTTTAATTTGATCCTTAAACACGTGCCCTAAAAGATCCAACTGAGTTGTACCTTTTGTTTTCTTTCATTTTATTTTAAAGGCCTCATAAATACCTGTGGACAGAGAGCAGCCTTATTGCAAATGTCCTTAACTCATTTGAGGACAGCCTGTAATATTGTTGTTATGTGATAAAAAGGAGTTTCCCCATTCAATGTAAATTTTCTGAAAACATTGCAAAAATCTAAAATATTTGGGTTAAATTCATCTAACTTTTTAATTTTTTTTTTAGCAAATGGGAATATAAAATACGTTTACACGGTTTCTTTTTGTGAGGTTGAAAATAGTCTATTTTTTAATGGTGATGTCTTCAGTTGATTAGTTTATTTCATATTTTACAGAAACTTTTGGTTTGAATGCAAATTTATAAAAAGATGGCTTTCAACATTTCTGCAGGTTTTATTCTTTACATTTCAGAGGCTACGGAGGGAGTTGTCTTATCTTTATTGCACAACAGAACAACTAAAAACTTTTTAAAATCTTCATATTTTAGCTTATTTTCTAATTTTCAAAATTGAATGAGGCAACTAATTTAATTATTTATTCACAGAAATTTGAATTTTCAACTTTAAATAAAAAAAGATTTAAGTTATTGTGATAATTATCAAATGTAATTTTTTTGGGATAATTTTTTTCATTTTGCCCAGGTCTAGTTCAAACTAAATAATTATTTTTCTAATACGATATGCTTCTTTTTATTTACTATTTATTTTTTAACAAGTATCAGGCTTTCTTCTTCTTCATCCAGTAATATCAAGAGGGCTGAGAATTGAGAAAAAAGCAACTCAAAAGTGCCTTAACAAGTTAACTGTTTATAAATAATCTATTTGAATCCACAGCCATATTTGCTGCAGCTTAGTACATTTGTTTGGTCACATGACCAGCTCTTGTTTGTTAATGTTGTACTTTTTTTTTCACCGACCATCACCCCTGTAACGTTGTTTGCTGTGTAGCCTGTCAAAAAGCTCTTTTCTCAGCTTGTGCTGCAACACAGTTTGCCTCCCCACTCAGTTTATTATGGACGTCAAGCTGCCACCTCGTGTGTCGCCAATGTACACTTGCAGAATATCACTCGGTCAAGTGTTAAGCCATATATTAAGTGAGTGAAAAATTTATTATTGCATAATTTAGGAAATAGCAATAGCATATAAGCATAAAAAGAAAAGAAAAAAAATGGAATTAAATTCAAATTAAGCATTTTTGAAGGGGAATCCCTACTTCGCGGAAATGCACTTATCGCGGGTGGTGCCGGTCCCCATTAACCGCGATATGCGAGGGAACACTGAATATTCGCTAAAAACAAGTTTTTAGCGGGTGGGTGTATTAACAAGAGAGAATTTGCTGCTAAAATCTGACTAATGTTTAAAATTTTAACTGGCTCTGTCAAAAAAATAAAAAATACAGGAATAGCACTTGTTACTGACACTGCGGCTTAAAATGCAATGCACCATATAGTCGTGAAAATACGATAAGTTTCCATGAAAATAGGCCCCCAAACAACCAAAGAATTGAAGAAAAAACAACAACTTAGGAGTTTTTTTTTAAACAAAAAGAGCCAGCGACATAAAATAAAACGAGTGATACAATATGTGGGGTACTGCTTAGAATATGGGTTCAGTTGCATGTTACTGACTAACCATATTGTCAACAAAACCATTCAATATTGGAGAAGAAAATGTCCTCTCTGAGCTGTGACCATATTGTGTAAGAGGGTTTTGTGTGTCCAAAGGATTCAAATGAACTATGTCTTCTGGGGCTCCCTGGCAGTTTCGTACAGCCAACATGTCATGAATGACAGAGCAGACCAAGCATGGCTCAAATGTTCATTTATGATGAGGAAATAAAAACATTGGCTTTTATAACGTCCTCAGCAGTTCCCTTCATATTTTTTGACCAAGTACAATGATACCTCTACTTACAAAATTAATTGGTTTCAGAAATGCTTTCGCAACTTGGATTTTTCTTGAGACATTTTCCATGCAAAGCTTAAATTTGTTAATTGTTTTCTTAGCCTCATAATAAAAAGCCAAGAATAGATGCGGCAAGCACAAACAAAAAAAAAAAAAAAACAAGAAATGATGTGTTAGAACTTTGTGACAAACGAGGGTCGAAAGCACATAAACCAGGAACTCACCGCCGGAGCGGCTCCGCTTTGATCACAGAAAAAGATGTCTTTTGGCCGGACGATCACGTTCATACTCCGCTAGGAGCCACACCTCGCTAATGGGAGAGCAACCCAATCTTAGCAATTTCAAAATAAAATATAGAGGTGCTTAAAATTTGGGGGATAGTGGTTTTATAATCCCTTTCATATCTAGAGGCAAAATTTTCCTAATGAGGATGTTTGTGACCTGAATACATCATATGCAGAGACATTTATTAGCAGAGGTACCACTGTAGTCCATTTCAATCAGTAAGTGAAAAGAAAATAAGAAATGGTGTATAAACTGGAAACTTAAATAAATCAAATAATGGTGTTTTGATGACATTTTCATCACAGGTGTAAATAGAGAAAGACAGACAGGTCATTTACAAACCTGCGAGGTCCAAATGCCCAGATTTGATGCACAGCATTTCTCCACTTTCTTCCCTGGAGCATCTGCTCCAGTTTGAATCTGAAGTCTGCAATGGCTTCCAAGGTTCTAACGCTAACATCCAGATTCCTACCCTCCCTTAAGGATGTGTTTACTTGTTCTAGAGTCTGAATAACCGATGAATTTTCCTCCAAAAGAAGAGTCACATCTGAAAGAAATTTATTCAAGTTAGCATAGTATATGGAAACACATAGGAGGGATGATTCTGAAATAAGTAAAATGATTATGTTACACGAAACAGTATGTGGCTGAGACCAGTGGTCTCAGCGCGGACCGATTGGTGAGGGCACGAACAACGTCCATGATGGCTATGACAGGGGGACCGCAACAAGGCAGCAAAAGAAACAAGTCCCAAGCATTATCTAGTTTATTTCTTACTTTTCAAATTTGGAATAGGTGGGCGAGATTGAAACGGCTGTACTGTCATCCATCACTTTGCGACTTCACTCTATTGCCATAATTTATATTAAGTATCCAAACCCAAAATGTGCATAAAATCTTAGTGAACGATTTTTGCTCTTATCCGAAAATAGAGTAGGGCGGGCAGGACAGCAGCTTTGTTGAGGGTGATTTTTTCAGGGAGAGCAAGCGCCGGGCAACTTTACGGCAAATGCCATCGCTCTTTTCCCAAAATACGGTCATACCTCTACTTACAAAATTAGTTGGCTCCAGAACTTTTTCCTTAAGTTGAATTTTTTAACTTTAAATTCTGCCCCGACATATAAGGAATTTGAAATACGGGTAAAATTCCGAGCAAATATTTCCCTTGAGATACGAGAATTTTTTTTAGATACGAGCATAAGAGACAGCCAGGGGGTTGCGAGAGGTGGCTTATGATTTCTTTCTCGCAGAATCTCCCTCGTGCAAAGATCCCGACGAGCTCTGGGCGGAGTGTTGCATTTTCCCCCCCGTTTTTTTTGCGTTAGTCAGTGCAGAATTAAGGGAAACACATTGGGTCCAATGCAAGCTGGTGCACTGAAGGGTAGTGAGAAGAAAAGGCGTATGATGACAATTGATATTAAGGATGAAATAACATCAGTAATGTTCGCGGGAATGAGCTGGCGCGCTAGTATTTATGGAGAAGCAGAAAGTCCGCCTCGAAAGCCGCGGTGAGATATATTAACCTCTTTCTTGGTTATTGCACAATAAAATGATTAAGTAATATGTAAGTAATAAGTAAATGTAATGTAACGTAAGAGTAAAACTATTTTTAAGTGTGGATAGGAATCCATATGCATTGTATTGAATAGTTTCATTTTACTATTAAACATCATAGTTATTTGATACTCGTTTCGTAGAATGGTGAATTACAAACTACGAACTAAACCCTTTACAATTTTCTGTGTATAAATATATATATACGTATATGTATACACGCACACAAATAGATCGATAGAAGTATTATGAAATGATATGAAAAAAGATAAGTAGTTCAATATCTTGTTTTGAATTCTTAATTTAATGTTTATTAAATGTGTTTGATTTTGTCTGCTCTCTCGGTTGCTTTCTCTTGTCCGCCTGCATTTCAACAAGGATTGATTTTGTTCGGTTGATATTTGTTTTTAGACATTAATAAATAATTTTCATTTTGTCTCATTTTAGTATTTTTTTCATACAAAATTGGGACACTGACCAATTTTAAAAGGGTTTACCGTATTTACTCGGGAATAAGCCACGCCCTATAAGTAGCCTTGAAATGTTTGAATTTTACAATTTCTTGCGTATAAGCCGCTCCCTGATTCCAAAATTTTACAGTCGACTTTGATGAAGACTAAATCAAATTCAGCTGGAAACGTTTGAGTTGCTCCCAACTAAAGACTACAACTCAAACTACAACTATAGGAACCTAAGCTCTCTGCCTCGTTGCCTGAACTAGAAAGGTATAACCTGCCTTTTAATAAAAACAACGGAAGACATAGGAATTTTATGACAATCAAAGTGGAATTTTGTTTCATTTCAAAATCAAGACTACTCGCGTTTGGCCATTTAGAGCACGCTTAACGAGGTTTAGACGGCAGCGCCCCAGGTAAGATCACTGCCCAGGACTAGGTAAGATGGGTGTGCCCCGGGCGAGCAGTGACAGGAACGTGAGTTTTTTCATGTTTTATGCAAGATATGTATTGTTTTTTTCTTCTTGAATTTCATTCATAGACGTCAAAATAAATTATGGTTAGCGTTTTATCTTTTCTCTATTTTGAAATAAATGACCGTATCGGCATTTGCTTGCGTCATGACGTCACGGTGCACGCAATTGCGACATTTTGTCGTGACTTCATTATGTCACGGTGTCGTCGGTCAATTAGTAATTTTTGCACTTCACGTTTTTATGCCTTACGCGCGATTCAGTCATATTTTTTTAGTCCGACGAGGGGCTTATAAGCAAGTAAATACAGTAGTAGGGAGTTCTGTGAGGAACGTGGAATGAAAGTCATACCTTGACATACAAGCTTTTACTCGTATCTCAAATTCCTTGTATGTTGAGGCACTCGTATGTCAAGGTATTACTGTAGAGAATTTACAAAAAAGTGCTCTATTATAATTTTCAAGTCACGAAAAAAGTTCTGGAACCAATCAATTTTGCAAGCACAGGTACGACTGTTCTAGTACAGTATCAACCATTACACGAGCGGTGTAAGCCAAATTAATCATTGGTGGAAATTTTGGTCTTACCATGGGGCAAAGGGATTGCACGGACGCTGACAGAAGCCCGTTTATTGGGTGTGGTGATTGTGACCAAACCGCTGCTGTTGACATGAAGGGTCTCTGAATAACGAATACGAGAACCGTCATCTTTAACCTAACATGCACACAAAAAACACACTTTAGTGATGTGATGAATCCAAATAATACTAAAATTATCACAACCATATTGTTCCATGTTTTCAGGATAAAATCATGAAGTGGTATCAACACTAAGATTTTTTTCATGTTAAAAACATGGGTGCCCTGGCAGCTGAATGGTTAGCGCATTGGCCTCACAGGTTTGGAGTCCTGGTCGGTCCCCCTATGTGGAATGTGCATGTTCTTCACGAGCTTGCGTGTTTTCTTCGTGATCTGGTGTCTTCCCATATTCCAAAAACATGCAGGGTAGGATTGTGGAACTCTAAATTGCCTCTAAGTATGAGTGTGAGCATGAATGGTTGTCCGCCCCCTCATGCACTGTAATTGGCTGGCCACCAGTTCAGGGTTTCCCCCACCTGGTGCCAGTCAGCTGGGATAGGCTCCAGCACCACCAGCGGGCCTTATGAGGATAAGGGGTTCAGAAAATGAATGAATGAAAGAATATTAAGAACTTTATCAGTGGTACACCGGCCTGTAGAAACTAAATCATTATTATTGGCCATTATAGGCACCATTTAGGGGGGTGATTTTCTTTGAAATGTTTCACCTAAGAAACATGTCACCTAAGTGTCACTGCACATTCACTTGGTGGATAGCAGTAGCGAGCTCACTGTCAGAGTTTGTTTAGGGCAGGGGTTGCAACCGAAAATGTTGAGCCATGTTGGATGGAGAAAAAAAATGTCTATAGCCCCACAAAATGAAAAGCTGCATATAAGCTTTACAATTAACACAATGTATCTATCTATATTAGCCTACTATCAAAATTACTAAGTTGGCTACAAATACATCATGAGCATTCATGTTTAAAAATGTATCTGCCCTGCAGTGTATACTGTAGAGACCAGCCCATGATTGCTCTGATGTAAGATGCCACCTAAAGTTTAACTTCATTACCCATATCATCTCAAAATGTTATTTGGAGAAGAAACAGAAAATTTAATAGAATTTGCCTTACCACTTTCCTGGCGAAAATGTCAAATGGTACTGAATCACACCCCCTTGTGATTTGAAGGTGAAATATTACTAGTAGTGTGTTAAGATACATATTGCACTTGCCAGAAATCAGAGATGCACAATGCTATTATGAGGGGAAAAGGGAAACATTTGCCCACCTGATGAATAACAGCCACTTTTTCCTGCTTGCCAAGCTCTTCATTCACCATGTCCACTTTCGGGGGACGCACCACTGTCTCTCTGAATGGAATAATAGGCTTAGATGCGCTGATCTTGATTTTAGCAAACCTTAAAGAGTCAAATCATGATTGTTACGAGTTAAATTAATTCTGCAAAAATACTCACAACTCAAAACATTTACATCAAAGCTTACCATTACTCAATGTGATGAATGGAAATGTGTTCTTGATCTCTCAAGGGTTAATTTAACGATGGCTGTGGTGCCCAAATGTTTTATTGCAACACCTACTTTTTAGGTATCCAACTATCACCTTCTACAAAATATTTAGTTTTTTTAAGAAAGTGACTAACGGAAGCCAGCTGAATCCCGACCTTCCAGAGTGTGGAGTATGCATGGTGTCACCGTGAATCCATGGGTTTTCTCGAGGTACTAAATTACACTTGGTTCTGTGTGGGCATGAATGGTTGTCCGTCATTTTGTGTTTTTGATTGGCTGACCGACCACCGACCATCAATCGGTCAGATTTTGGATTTGGGAATCATACCATATTTTTGATTGGCTGGTCACAAGATATAATCAATCGATCAGATATCAGGGTGGAAAAGAATTGGAATTTGAAATTGATTTTTAAATTGCCAAAAAAATGTTTTTTTTGGGATGGCAGTGACAAAAAATGTAAAAATGTTTCATCAAATTAAATTTTAAACGTGGATGAACAAATAAACTGCTCTGTGAAATGGGTTGTTGGGAGCACTGTGAAAAAAAATAAACATTTGTACATCATCTTACTTGGGTGAGCTGCTATATTGAGTCGTGGCAAGTCCTATGTCTCGACAGGGGGGATTTTGGCCTTGGTACGCTGCCACTACAAAACTTATGGATGCAAATTATATCTCATGCTTTAAGTAACCGCAGAACCTTGCATTTCCTGCAGACCATGTTTATCTCCTATTCTGAAAGGTTCAATGGAAGCGCGCTCTTAGCCGCTGACTGTGAGCTTTAGACTTGCTGCAAAAAGCAGGATTTCTTCTCACACACACAGCTTATGTGTCATATATTCATTATTTGATGTTTTGCTGGGTATACAAATGCCTCCCCAGCGAGGTATCATGTTTGAAATGTCGCTTTTTAGCTATGAATATTGCATTTTAGACAAGACTACCATTAGTCCATAGTAAGCTAAATTCCCATCTGCTTTTCAAACGCATCACACAATTTGCCAAAACTCCATGATATCAAAAATGCTGCAAACAGAACTTCATTCCATAGCAACAGACACTTTTTCCGCACACACGTTTGCTTCAGCAATGTCTAGAGTTGATTGATGTTTTCACGAGAGGGATCCGCCAATGTTTTTTTCTCAGAATTGTTTTAAGACTGCTTTCTACTTCCTGACACCCACATATCGCACTTCGACAGACAATCTTTTACTAAATTCTTCCCGACATCTTTTGAAATCGATCAACCAACAGAATTAAAATCCAGACATATTAAAACAAAAAATTCACAACACCATTCCACGAGACCCCAAACAATCCATTGCTCGGACACATTCCAACCCCCTGAACCTAGTCAAACCAAACTCACACAACAGTGTGTCGTATCTGCTATAATGCCAATATGAATAATAATCACAACTAAAAGGATTTTCCGCAATTAGGTGACTATGTAAACAATTATGACAATGCTTTTCCGTCATACATTTCACTCCTTCCCTCAGTAATATGTCATACCTTTTCCATAACGCACAGACTTAAACATGATAAAAAGAGAAACAACAACAATAATGATAGCGGGAAAGACTTTGGGCACAGTTTGATAGCAAAAAAAAAAAAAAGAACACATCAGGTCACAGCTGTGAGGACAGGGTTAGAAAAAAGGACAAAGAAACGAAGAAGAAAAAAATGAAGACACAGGACTGTGACCAAGTTTGAGTGCTCTTTTTACCAATTAAGACAACCAAATTGGGTTTTGTATTACTTTTCTACTAAAACCCCTTGTTTTCTTTTAGTCTCTTTATGAATACATTTATCTATTATCTCTTTTTAAATCTGCTTTTTTGCTGCATTTAATTTTACCTGCAGGTGTACTTTTCTTTTTCCCTCATTTAATGAAGGTGGCCAGCAAAGTATTATTTAGTCATCCATAAATTAAGGTGTTCAATTCTCGAGGCGGATTGGTTCTCCAAAAATGGTCTATCCTGACAGACACGAGAAGTTGTTCCGGGCTATTTTCATGAGATAATTTACTGTTGGATTTACCCATTTAGAAGTAAATATGTATCATATTTTCACACCTATAAAATGCACCATTTCAGTTATGAGTGTTTTCTGTTTTTCGTCAATATACAGTGGTACCTCTACATAGGAGCACCTCTACATACGAACACCTCTACATATGAGCACCTCTACATATGAGCACCTCTACATATGAGCACCTCTACATACGAGCACCTCTACATACGAGCACCTCTACATACGAGCACCTCTACATATGAGCATTTCGATGTGCGAGGAACATTTGGAGCAAATAATTATCTCTTGATACAATAAAAATTTTGAGATGTGAGAAAGCCAGGTGGCCAAGACATGAGAGGCTGTTTATCATTGTAGCGGAGCATTGCATTTGGTTGTCATTTATGTCATGCATTTCCTCCTTATAGTTCTTAAGTTTTTGAGGGTTAGAAGCGCAGCGAGCACGAGGAAGACAAATGCCTTGCTCCTCGCCTGGGATGTTTTGAATGGATTCACCGTAACGCTTGGAATATGCTGGGAGGCTATTTTAGGGTAAACATCCGGGATGATCGCAATAATTAGCGTGCCGGCAAGAAATAAAACCAGTCACTCAAGCGGTCAGGGCCATACAAAAATTGGAATTTTATGCATCAACAACTTAACAGACTTAAGTGCTCTGTAAAGGTGTGAAATAACGGTATATACCAACTTTGTACTGGATCAGGACTGCAATTTCCCCTTCTTCTTGTTTTCTTTAGATTATCCACACACGCAACACAATCATACACTTGGAGTTTAAGTACCGACCCGGTACAGGTCACCGACACCACTAGCATCCACAGATTTTTCAACGCCGTCCGCTGACGCGACGGTCGCAGTCCCTTGACGTAGACTTACACATTCGGGCCATCTCAACCAAAGATGTATTTGCCTCTTATGGATCAGTCGTCAACCTCTGGTACCCAAATGCAGAGCCGAAAGTCCAGCCCGTTAAAAGGGTCTTAAATGCCGTGGCCACGGTCTTTCCAGATATCCATATCATTCCCAGATTCGACTGTCTCTCAAAGTACGGACCAATAGTCTTTCAGACAGTTTTTCCCCCCACATCCATCAGGACTCTAAACTTGCGGTAACATGACACAATCCCTTCTGTGTAATAACTTCGGGGTGAAGAAACATGAATAGACGTTTGGCGGTGATCTGCATCCTACTGGCTGACTGAAGGTAAGTGAAAGACAGTGAGAAGTAAGTGATCCATTCGGGGGGTGATGCAATGTATCCATCATGGCAGAATGCCAAATTACGAGTCTGAAATAGTTTTCACTTACTTGGGTCTTTTGCTGGGAAAACGCACCTTATGGAGAAGCACTACCAATTTCGTCATACGCAGTTTCTGGGTATGATGACAATTAGGCTTTTGTCGAGTCAATGATGATGACAAAGCCTATGTCCAATTATTATTATTGATTATTATTATTATTATTATATCAGCTCAGCCCCTTGATTCCTTTGTTATATTGATCCGCACCTCGGAGCAACATTAAATGATAGGAGCAATCAGACATTTTTGTTTTTGGGATGGCCTTTTTGGAAATACTTGAAGAGAACGAGTGCGAAAGAGACAGTGTTTGAAAGAGACAGATAGAGAGACAGAGACGGAGTTCGAGAGAGATGGAGAGACAGAGAAAGAAAAACAGAGAGATGGAGAGAGAGAGACGGAGTTCGAGACAGATAGAGAGACAAATAGAGATGGAGAGAGAGACAGATAGAGAAAGAGAATTTTCTGGTCACAAAGATAATGACACTAACCTGTCTTTGAGGTCATCCAGGCAGCGTTGGAGATGAACCTCTCCAGCAGTGATTAAAACGTGTTCGCCTGTCTCCTGGATTAACACTTCAGCACATGGGTCTGCTTGGTTCAACATACGCATCCCGTGCACGAGTTTTGGCATCTCACCTAATGCATACATGATAAAAATGCATCACTTTTTTATCTCAAGTATAACAAAAAAAGTTCATAAAATGTCAATCGGAAGCCAGGAGATGAAAAATGGAGGTGAAAAATGGCGGGAGCGAGTGCATTGCTTCTTTGGCGCTGAAATAGGTGGAACTCAGCACAGATGAAGAAGCTGAATTTCACCGTAGAAGATGAATAATGTGCCGATAATACAAAAAGACATGAAGGATGTAGTGTATTTTCTTCCGATTACATTACACAAACAAAGGGGCTCGTCTTCGTTGGTACCACTTGCTTGGGCCAGGCTGTTATTGCGTGTGTTTTGCTAATCTATTTGCTTAAGGAACCCATTAATGGGTGACATAGGAAGTTCAGATTTAAATAATGCAGCTGACCAAAACCAGGAGGGGGGGTGCGTTTGGCCTAGAAGAGGGCACTGCTGCTGCCACAATCAGAATCCTCTTTCAGAAGAAAACAGAGTCTTTGCGGTGTGGCCGGTTTACTTGCCGAAAGACATTTCGCCGACTGACGTCTGGCTGAAGGCCAACTCACCGAAGGGGCATCTGGCCGAACGTAGAATCAACCGAAAGACTAATTGGCCGACTGAATATCTAGCCGAAGGACATTTTGCCGACTCGCTCGCCCCCGGTCGTGTGCGTGTACAAGATTTTCAACCTCAGCCCGCAGGCCATATACGCCCCGTTACTGACAACAATATTCATTTGGAACAACAAGGTACAGATAACACCATTCATTTAGAATAACAAGTTACAGATAACAACATTCATTTAGAATAACAAGTTACAGATAACAACATTAATACAGAATAACAAGTTACAGATAACAACATTAATATAGAATAACAAGGGCATTTAATCACAGCCAGACAAAGTAGTCATAACAGTAAATACTATAATGACAGAAGAAAAAAAGTATTTATAAAAGTAGATACCGTAATTTACACCAGCATAGAAATCATTGAAATTCCTCTTTGAATTAAGGTTCTCAGCAAATCATTTTCCTAAAATAATGGGATATTAATTAAAATGTAAATTTTGTTCTTATTTGAATCGGCAGAAAACTTCTACCTGATCGACAAATAATATTACTGCAATTGGGTCCGGTACCGGGTTAAAAGTGCACTTTTTACCGATAAAACAAGCACCCTGGGCTCGGTTATAGTCTCTAAAAATCGCCAGTACTTTTATTTATGCTGCATTATTCGTATTTATTAATTTAATGCCGTTTTCGACTGGATTTAAAGTCATTATAGTGCATTCTGCGGTTTTTCGCCATTGACGCCCATGGCTGTCTTTTACCGGGGAAATCACTACACTGGGCTCAGTTTAAGCTTCCAAAGAGGTCCAGTATATGTATTTAATCATTAAATGCCGTTTTCCACGTGATTTTAGCACATTATAAATATTTTTTATTAAGCAGCAGCACCATATTTGAACTTTGTAAGACATGCATTTGTCAATGTAAAAATAAAAGATATTTCCCAAGTTGGCCTTCGGCCAGACGTCAGTTGGCTAAATGTTTTTCGGCAAGTAGACCATGTACCATGTGTGAGCGGCCCGCAATTTTTAATCACTGCATCAGCAATTCTCATGTGCGTCGTAAAAAGCAGCTTGACTAAGTGAGACTGCACCACAACATGCTTTAAATGGAAGCTTGGGGAAATTCCCACTTCTCTGACACATACAAACACACACAAATCTCTGTCACACCGACAGATTTACTGAGGGGTCTTCTGAGTAGCGCTTGACTTCTCTGACAATTAACCAAATCCCTCACCATGCATGTTCGCCAAGTCTCTTGAATCGAAAAAGGTTGAAAACCCATTCACACTGTTCGCCCCAGTTTACGTACAAACAGTACACTAAACACTCGTATTATGGTTCCACAAATCGCATACACTCAACAATGTAACGGTCATTTGTCTTGGCCTCTTGAGTCACGTACTGCAAGAAATTCTAATCATTATCTTAAATCAATCACTCAAATTCAATCGGTTTTCCAGATGGTGAAGTAGCCTTGAAGATCCTGGAACCGCTCGATGCCAATGAGAGTTGTACGAATATTTACTTTATATGTCAAGTTGAATTTTACAATTTCACTCGTATAAGACTCCCCCTTCATTCCCAAATTTTACCTCCATATTCATGGTTTTAATAGGGCGTACAAATGTGTTACTTTGAATGGAAAATTTTAAGGAAAATATGATAAGAGGCCTTATCCTCATCCTGTTCTCAAGAACTTTCTAAAAACAGGTACCCGAGCACAGAAAACCATATCCAAGCAGATGAGTACAGAAAAGGGAGATCCCAAATTTGACAAATGCCCAAAATAATATCAGTTGGTATGATGATGTCTGCCATAATCATCGCATTCACTGACCGGGAATTGCTCACGTAATTTGGTTTAGTTAATTCTTCGATCATTATGTAAAGTCAACCGGATTGTTTAATAAATACCTTTTGATTTTAATTTGAACAACTCTCCATGTGTGGTTTTGTGTAATGCATGTCAAAAACTCCACTATCTGCCTTGCGTGACTACAGGCTATAGGAACATTAAGTTTGAAAACGCCACAGCAGTATGTATTTGAGAAGCTTACCTGGGTGTTTTGGTTCTATGGCAACTCGTACAATTGGTGAAACATCATAGTTGAGTGGGGTGAAGGGTGGGCAAGCAGGTGTGGAAGAAATAGTACCTGATTTAAAAATAAATTCTTCAAGACCTTTAATACCTGTAAAAAAGGGATTATTTAAAAAACAGCAATGAAAAAACAGAAGGTAAACTAGGACAAAAAGATGGATAGATGGATAGTCATGAAAATACAGTACTTGTGTGCACTTTATGGTGAAGCTTCAAATCTCATTGTCCTTGTATATGGACATCAAAGGCATTCAAATCAATTCAAACCTGACAATTATGTTGTGTGATCAAACCATTTTAGGAAAAATGACTGCATGACTGTTATTATTGGTCTTACATTATTATATATTTGCTTGCCATGAAGGACGCTTTGCTCTTTAGTAAGACCAAACAACAGGAAGGTCAATCCTCTTGGACAGCTGAAATATGGAGAAGATCCTTTGGCAATACATGACCTTCATCTGTTTTGAGAACTAAACCTTCTCTTGTAACTCGGGTCCTTGACTATCGACTTCTCACCTGTTTTCCCACCCCTCCCTTGAGAGCTGAGATGTCCATTGTAACTTGGATCCTTGAAGCTAATAAACAGGAAAAAGATGCGTGTAACGCCAGAATGAACTGGACAAAGGCAAGTTGGTTCAATTCTCTCTTGCAAGAAAACCAAGGATGATTGTCCTGTCTCTTTTATTTGTGCGTGCATTTGGAAACGCCTATTGGTGAACCTAACAATGAAAAATTATGTGTTTCCAAAGAGTTGATGATAATGACTCTAGAACTAAAACATGGCGAGCCAGGCGTGTTACCTTATTTTGATTGATACTTCAATGCACCTGGTTTGTTTTAGAGTTCCTTAGCATATGGCCTAATAACTAGTCTATAACACATGGCTCAACTTAATTGTTATAAGTTTGTTTCCATTCCAATTATCACAAATGTATGGACACACAGGCCATAAAAAATATTTTGTTTAAGAATAATCCCCAAATTACAAATAAAATGTTTATTATACCTAGAACATTGCCAGACGGCACCTCTTCTAGCTCTTTCAGTTCTCGACCCATGAGCAGATAAAGATTTTCAATGGAAGAACAGGACAGATAAGGCACCGCCGGCAAACTGTCAGAAGCATTGCATGGCTCTGGGAGCTGGAAGATAAAGAAAAATAAGTCACAAAAACATGAGAACATGACCTAGCTGTAGACTGTAATTTGAATGCATACTATTCCACCGTTTAAAGTTCTTCACATGTACCCTAACAGTTATTACATATTTTCACTATAAAGATTGCCATTTTGAAACATTCAACACGACAGTGATATTACACGGCCAATCACAACACCACTTTGGTTATGACACATTCAACATGGCTGCGATCACGAACCTTATTTCACCTGTTTAATATGCATGTTTGTCAATACAGTGGTAGCTCATAGGAAAATGTCTACTTACGAAACATTCGGGTAAAAAAAAGCTTTTATTTGAAACCATTTGTTTCAAGATACAAAACCAGTCCAAACCGTGAAACATAGTTGAACGTTTTTATGGTGGCCAGAAACTGCTGTCGGATTCTAATAGATGAGCATTTTCGGGTATTATCGATAAGTATAGACCAGAAATGTTAGCTTGCTGCTCTCTTGTGGTGGTTTTAAGCATTATACTTTGCCAATTCCAAAAATCCATACTTTCGTCAGTGCGCACTGGAGTGCTTCCGCTTAATCATTTCTGCTGGAAGTTAGTTGCATGAATCACGCAAAAGCAGTGAGTATTACCCTTTGTCAGATCTTCACTTTGGTTTACAATGTTTTACCAAAAATAACACCTAAACATTGCTTAAATAGGTACAATTCGTCAGTCTTTCTTTTTAAATTGACCATAACTTTTCCATATTTATTCCTAAAAGACAAATACAGTTGTGGTCAAAGGTTTACATACAGTTGTGAAGAACATAATGTCATGGCCCTCTTGAGTTTCCAGTTATTTCTACAACTGATTTTTCTATGATAGATTGCTTGGAACAGATACTTCTTTGTCACAATAAACTTTCATAAAGTTTGGTTCTTTTATGACTTTATTATGGGTGAACAGAAAAAAAGTGATCAAATCTGCTGGGTCAAAAATATACATACAGCAGCGCTAATATTTAGTAACATGTCCTTTGGCGACTTCCAAGATGGCGCCATTCACGCGGCAGCCAGTGGCAGTAGCTATTTCCACTCTTATGTTTTTCGTGTTTTACAGCCCTTCTATCTCTTTCTTTAAATTACATTTCAATATTTTTTAATTCATTCCTTTTTACTTTGTACTTTATACTTTTTTCTTTAATGTTTTTACAACTTTCCGTGTTAGCCTGGCTTCTTTCTGCTACTTCTTTTTTGGAACCATTCAGCCATGCCTACGCTGTCATACACATGGGACTCGCTGTTACAATACGCAGCAGAAGGAGCAACACCTCAACACCGCTGGAAATACGAAGCTGAGCAAAAGTGCTAGGAAAAGAAGCAATTCTTCTGACCAACCATTCCATCATGGGCTAATATGGAAGATCTGTCGGCGCTAACCAAGCCGGAAACCGAGTCGAAGAGTTCGACTCTGCTACTGTTGTCTTCAGCTCCAGACTACTGAGGAACTGTGTGGATAAGCTTGGAAGAGTGACTCTGCATATTCTCTACCGTGGTCAGTCTGCAGAAGTTCCCCATCTTGTGGAAGACTTCTTGTGTGGTTTCAGCTTTTGTTCAACTTAACAATGTCTTTTTGAGTCTGTATCGGTTTTGCCACTGCAACCAAGATGGCGCCATTCAAATGGCAGCCGGGGGCGGTACAGCCGGCTACTCTTGCCCGTTTTGTGCTTTTGCTGCTTTTCTGTCTTAATGATTTGATTTAGTGATTCTTAATGATCCCATTTACTTTGATTTGCTTTGTACTTTCTACTTTGTGCTTTTGGTTTGTTGTTCTCTAATCACCCTAATTTTGGCTTTGTCTGACCACAGAACCTTTCTCCAGAAGGTCTGATCTTTGTCCATGTGATCAGCAGCAAACTTCAGTCAAGCCTTAAGGTGCTGCTATTGGAAGCCACTCCTTGGTTGCCCTGGCTGTGTGTTTGGGATTATTGTCGTGCTGAAAGACCCAGCCACGTCTCATTTTTAATATCCTTGCTGATGGAAAGAGATTTTCACTCGATACATGGCCCCATTCATTCTTTCCTTTACACAGATCAGTCATCCCAGTCGGTCCCTTTGCAGAAAAACAGCCCCAAAGCATGATGTTTCCACCCCCATGCTTCACAGTGCGTATGGTGTTCTTCAGATGACATTCAGTATTCTTTCTCCTCCTCCACGAGAAGCTGGGATTCTACCAAAGAGTTCTATTTTGGTTTCATCTGACCATAACACATTCTCCCAGTCCTCTCTCAGATCATCCAAAATCTCTCAAGCGAACCGCAGACGGGCCTGGATGTATACTGCTTCAGCAGGGAGACTTGCCTGGCAGTGCAGGATTTGAGTCCCTGGCGGTGCATTGTGTTGATGATAGCAGCCTTTGTTACTGTGTTCCCAGCTCTCTGTAGGTCATTCAATTTGCTACAAGAAAAACGTCGAGATGACAAACGATGAAAGGGGTGAAAAATACATGAGAATTTTGAAACATGAAGAGTTGTTGTCGACTGCGAGTCCGTCGAAGGCACTCAGCCCTAGCTTCTTCAAAGCACAACTTTAAGCTGACGAGTCAGAGAAACAGAGGGTTGTTGTGAGGCAGCCAATGAGAGCCCAGTAGAGTGATGTTCTTAAGTGAGAATCAATGCATCTGCGACAATATTTTCAAAAATTAATGGGTTTTTTTTACACCCCTTTCCCCATGATGGTGCCGTTTACGCGGCAGCCAGTGGCAGTACCTCTGTCCACTCTTGTTTTTCGTGTTTTACAGCCCTTCTATCAAGCGGTGAAATCGGGTGAGAACTGTCTAAATCTACTGTGTGTGTGGTTGTGTGGTTGTGTACGTGCACACGTGTCTGTGTCTAGTCTAGTATGTGTGATCGTTTGTCTTCAACCTACACAATGGACTATAAATGGAAATTAGCCCTCAGCTACAATCTTACAAATATGCTCATTAACATGAATATGCTAGAGCCTATCCCTGCTGACTTTGGGCCAGGAGCTTATCCCTGCTGACTCTGGGACAGGGGCGGGGACACCCTGTATCGGTGGCCAGCCGACAGGGTACAAGGAGACGGACAGCCATGCACACCAAGACCCATAACTAGGGGCAATTTTAGTGTCAAATGTGTGTTACGGGTGTGTGCCCATAGTAAGCAACGATGATGTTGTTCAAACTGGTACTCGGTGTGCTCAGGGAGGTTGTCTTTCTGCCCAGACAAACTCATAAATTGAGGGAACATTGTTCACCAGCATAGAAAACGTTGCAATTAATCTTTGAATTACGATTCTCAGCAAATTACTTTGAATATATATTTCCTTAAATAATGGGAAATTATTTCAAATTAAACTAGAAGTAAAAGTGTGTTCAACAACATTTTCACCAAGGCACTTAGAATTTCCCATAAGTCTTGTAGTGTTGTTTTTTTCTCTCGCGTAGCTCCAAGCAAATGCCCACAACCTTAAAGACAATGATAACATTAAAAAAATATTTATACATTGGCAGCACGTATGTACTTGTATTAAGAAATATGTCCAGCGGGGGGCGGTACTATTGGACCGGTCTTTCCTCCAAAATATACTAAATTTCATCCAATGTATATTAATTGTAATTTCTTGTAAACTGTGTGTGAAAAATTTTGTGTTTAATTTATTATTTTATTAAACAAATAAACGTGTGCCCCTTTGTGTTTGCATGACCATGCATTTAGGGGAAGTTTTGCATGCTTACCATTCCTTTCAGCTTTAGTGGTCTTGTCAAGTGATTTAGGTTGTTTTTACCAGTGCTGTGGGTCAGCAACAGTTACCAAACCCCGTTTCGGCGCAACGTCCGGTCAGCTGGCTATCCGGTCAGCTCACAATCTGTTCGGCTAACTATCCTTTCGGCAAAGCGTCCACTCGGCGAACTGTCCATCGGCCAGACGTCCGTTGGCGAAACGTCTTTAGGCAAATCGTCTGGTCAGGACTTCCCATAGGCTTTGGGATATGCTTTGAAGATATACTTTAAATGCTGTACTCACAGTGAAAATAGTCCTTCCCTGGAAATACTGTATTTACTCGCATATAAGCCGCACACACGTATAGGCTGCACCCTGAAAATTGTCTGTATTTTTTTTATTTTACAATTTCTCTCAAGGCAGCGCGGTGGTGTGAGTGGTTAGCGCGTGGACCTTAGCTCTGGGGTCCTGGGTTCAAATCTAGTTAACATCCATCTGCATGGAGTTTGAATGTTCTCCCAGGCCTTTGTGGGTTTCCTACAGTTACTCTGGTTTCCTCCCATATTCCAAAAATATTCATGGTAGGCTGATTGGACACGCTGATTGCTCCTAGGAAAGGGTGCGAGTGTTCATGGTTGTCTGTCTCCCCGTGCTCTGCGATCGGCTGGCCACCGATTTAGGATGTCAGCTGTGATACGCTCCAGATGAGAACATTTCTTGCGTACAAGTCTCCCCTCTGATCCCCAGTTTTCACCTTCACATTCATGAACCGTTCTGGCAATTGTGAAGCTTTTACCAAACATTCCCGGCTTGTCTAGACATCCTCAACAAATGTTTAGGTTAGGGCCCACTTTGGGGGGAGGCAATCAAGGCTTTAAGAAATGGAGACAGAAGGGGAATCTCGCCTTTTCTCGAGCCAATAAAGAGAACTGCTCATGGAAGCTTATATAATGTCTTGCCTATATTTTTGTTAACACTTGTTGCACCAGATCTTTCAGAACAAAAAAAGAACATCCACAGTTCATATTACTTCAAAAGTTGTCACTTTCGAACAAGAAAAACAACAACAACAAAATCAAAGTGACATTTTGTCTTATTTCAAAATCAAGGCTATTCGCATCTGGCAAGTCAGAGCACGTTTAACTAGGTTTAGACGGCAGCGCCCTAAGTAAGGTGGCTGCCCCAGGACCTAGGCAAGATGGCTGTGCCCCGAGCAAACAGTGACGGGAAAGTGAGTTTTTTCATGTTTTATGCAAGATATGTATTGTTTTTTTTGGTTGAATTCCATTAATAGTCGTCGAAATACATTTTGTTTAGCGCTTTGTGTTTATCGTTTCTCTATTTTTCAATAAATGACACCGTATTGGCCGCATTCGGTCGAGTCATTTTGTCGTGACGTCATCGCATCATGGTGCCATCAACTTGCAGTTTTGTGCATGTGTTTTAATCCGAATATATGCCATACCCTAGATTCAGTCCCCATTTTTTTGTCTGGAAAAAGCGGCTTATATAAGAGTAATTACAGTAGTCTAAAAATATCAGGTTAATGTTTTTAATCCAACAGTTTTGTGAATGGTTTTTCAATGCGCATATAAGCCACACCCAAGATTCAGTCACCAATTGATTGTATATTCCCACCCCAAAAACAAGTTGATGATTGTACACGGGCAGCAATTCCTCTTTTTGAATTTTTCGAACCAAACCTTACTTGCTGAAAATACAACTGACGAAACAGTCTAACTCCATCACCAAATTTGCCGATGACACCACTGTGGTCAGACTCATTTCATTGAGTCTGCCTACAGAGATGAGGTCTACAAACTGTCTTTGTGTTGCTCGGTGAACAATCTCGCACTGAGCACCACGAAAAACTAAAGAAATAATCCTGGACTTTCACAAACACAGCACATATCTGGCCCCACTGTGTAGACAGGGTCCAGTCTTTTAAATTCCTGGGGGTCCACGTCACGGATAAGCTCTCATGGTCCACCAACATCATGGCAGTGGTGAAGATGCTCAGAAACGACTCCATTACGTCAGAGTACTCAGGAGGAACAAATTGGACACCAAGCTTCTGATAACCTTCTATAGAGCCACTGTAGAGAGCATCCTGGCATACTGCATCACAGTGTGGTACGCTGGAAGCACGGCGGCAGACAAAAAGGCCATGAAGAAAGTTATAAGCACTGCCCAGAGGATCAACGGCTGCTCTCTGCCCTCACTGGAAGACATTGCCAGCCCTCATTACCTCAGCAGAGCCAGGAACATCATAGGGGACCCATACCACCCTGGTCACAATCTGTTCCAGCTACTGCCCTATGGCAGACGCAATAGGTACTGTAATAACTTTGCAGTATAGATGACGGAGCCAACTTGTGTGTGTGACATAGGCTAGTTTATTGACATTCACAGACAGCCTTTTAACCGATCAACATCCGGGTCACTCGGTAACACGTAATTCCCATCAGGTGGTGATAGTTAAGCCCACCGTTATAGTATCAATATATTAGACTCCTCCCTCTTAAACTATAAAGTCCCCCTTAAGAATTTACCTTACTTCCAAAATTGTTACTAAATTATTACTGCTAACACCACCCTTAGAACCAATATTTCCGTCTTTGACATTTCCATCTCAGGAACTCTTTTTCACATTTTTGGAAGGAACCGGAACTCTTTCATTCCAGGAACAAATTTCCTCACAACTGATCGATCACAAATGTAGTCGCTTCGGAGGTGCTCTTACTCTTACTGGGTACCTGCCCCCAAACACCTCTGGGAAACTGACCACTCGGTGGTCCGGTGTAACTGTTTTGTCACAGGCCACTGAGCCGGGTGAAGCTGTTACCTGTGTCTCTTTACCCTCCATATGTTTCAAAGGTGTCTCTTCCGGTGAGTACGGGCTACTACCTACTGCTCCAGGCGTACCTTTCCTCTCCACATTTGCATGAATCACATTCGTGACATCCAGCTGCTCATCTGGAAACTGCAATGTCTCTGGTCTGGATGGTTGGTTGTACAGCAGGTGGTCTATGTGGACTGTGCGTCGGCTCACTCCATTCCACACCATGTAGGTGACTGGTCCGAGTCTCTTTTCCACTACAGTGTTCCCCCACTACTTTGCGATTCAGCTACCGCAGACTCAGAGCTTCGCAGATTTTTTTTGGAAAAAAAAATACAAATATTACATTGAAACAACATATTTTAGTTTTTTTTTTTGTGAAATGAATTTCACTTTCTCTACCCGTATTCTATATGGTGTACTGTATACAGGTTTTTTTTTTTAAATTACAATAAAAAAGAAAAATGGAATTAAATTCAAATTAAGCATTTTTGAAGGGAAATCCCTACTTCGCGGAAATTCACTTATCGCGGGTGATCCCGGTCCCCATTAACCGCGATAACTGAGGAACACTGTATTCCTTTTGTCCACCTCTCCTTTCCTGCACGGAAATTCCGGATCAGGACCGAGTCACCCTCAGACAGGAGTCTCAGCTTGGAGGGGGTTTTATCCTGGTAGGTATTCTGCCTTTGTTGTTTCGCTTCCACCACCCGAGTGAGATCTGGCTTCGGCAAGCTGAACCTGGGTCTAATTTGACGTTTTAGAAACAGTTTTGCTGGAGCACATCCCGTAACAATGGGTGGTGTACTCCAGTATGCTATCAGGAAGTTAGCTAGCCGGTGCGGCATTGTTATGGTGACATTTTGTTTCCTTTTATCCAGCACTTATTTCAGCAGTGATGCTTTCACTTTCTGAATTCCTCGCTCTGCAGATCCATTGGAAGCGGGATGGTAAGCCGGTACCAAAGTTTGTTTTATTCCATTGCTCAGCAGAAAAAGGTTTTGTACTCCTGTGATGTGAATTGAGGATTGTTGTCGAAAACATTCTCCTGAGGAAGACTGTAAGACGAAATGATGTTCCGCAATCCATCAATCACTTTGGCTGCGGTGGTTGTTGCCATGGTGATGACCTCAAGCTACTTGGAATGACTCTCCACTACTACTAAAAAAATGTCTTGGTCTTTTGTGGCAAAGTCAATATGTATTTGTTGCCAAACTCTAATCGGCCACTGCCAGCAGTGTAGATGTGCTGCTGATGGTAGCTTTCTCACACTCTGACAGGCCTCACATTGTTGCACAGTATACTCTGTGTCACTGTCCAGCTGCAGCCACTACAGGTAGCTCCTGGACAAGGCCTTCATCCTGCATCCTCCAGGGTGTCCTTGGTGAAGATCCTGCAGTGGTCGCTCTCGGTGTGCTGGTGGCATGATAACTCAAATTCCCCATAATATGCATCCTTGTTCCACAGACAGTTGATTTTTCCGAGAAAAGTATGGGTTAAGTCTCTCGTCCTGGTTATGACTTGACCATCCAGACCACCAGGACTGGATACTTGAGTGCTCTTTGCAATCACTGTAGCTTGCACGGGAAGCTCATCCTCATCCATCTACTGTGAAATAGAATATGCTGTTTTCCTACGCTGTGTTATCATTCCCCTTCCCCGGCAGTCTAGATAATGCATCTACATTGGCATTTTCCACCGACGTTCTGTACTCGATATTGTAATCATAAGCCATCAGTCTCAGCGTCCAATGCTGCATTCGCAGAGCAGCTAAAGTGGGGATTCCCGACTTTGGTCCCAAAATGGCCAAAGGTGGCTTGTGGTCAGTAATTAAACTGAACTTTCGGCCATATAAGTATTTATGAAATGTGGTCACACCAAAAGTTATGACCAAAGCCTCTTTCTCTATCTAGCTGTATTGTCTTTCTGCCTCCGACAATGTACTTGACGCAAACACGATCGGTTTCTCCTCCCCATCTTCCATTTTGTGAGACATGACTGCCCCTATTTCATAAGAGGATGGATTTGATGCTAGTCTCAGGGGTTTTTTGGTGTCATAATGAACGACTACTGAGTTTTTTGCTAACTTTTCCTCCGCATCCTTGAATGCCGCTGCGCATTCCACTGTCCATTTCCACTCAACTTCTTTCCTTAACAGTTGATGTAGCGGCTGCGGCAGTGTCAACAGATCCTTCATGAACCGACCATAATAGTCCAATATTCCTAGAAAAGACTGCAGCTCTGTGACATTTGTAGCTCGGGGTGCATTAACGATGGCTGCAATTTTCGTCTCAGTGGGGTGCAATCCCTCCTTATCTATCAGATGCCCCAGTCATTCGACTTTCTCCCGCTTGAATTCATATTTGGCTCTTTTCACCCTCACCCCGCAGCTTTCCAGACGGGTCAGTACCTCCTCCAGATTCCTTAGGTGCTCAGCTCTTGTTTTCCCTGTGACCTATATGTCATCCAAGAAACAGGTCACATGCTCCAAACCTTGGAGGATCTGGTCCATCACATTCTGAATTACAGAAGGCGCACTGGACACTCCGAATGGAGGTCTACAGTACACATAAAGTCATTTGTGAATTTTTATCGTTAAATACTTTTCTGAGTCTTTTTCCAACTCCAGCTGTTGGTAAGCGTGTGACAAGTCAAATTTGCTAAAAAGAGTGCACCCAACTAGGGTGGCAAAAATGTCTTCAACGTTTGGTAGTGGATAGGTCTCTTCTTCCACACTGATTCACTGTGACTTTATAGGCCCCGCAGATACGAATTAACTTGTGTGCTCTGGGCACTACCACTATTGTCGCAGCCCACTGACTACGTTCTTGCCTTGAGATAATGCCCGCTTTTTCTAGGCGATTCAACTCATTCTCCGCTGCATTCTTTAGTGCATAATATGAATATATATCATATATGAATAAATGTTTGGGTGGTGATTTGCCTCCTACTGGCTGACTGAAGGTAAGTGAAAGACAGTAAGAGGTAAGTGACCCGCTTAGGGGGTCATGCGAGGTATCCATAACAGCAGAATGCCAAATTACGAGTCCGTAACTATCACTTATTTAGGTATTTTGCCGAGTAAGCGCACCTTATGGAGAAGCACTACCAATTTCGACACACAGTTTCTGGATGTGATGACAAGTAGGCTTTCATTGTGGATGATGACAACAGGGCCATTGTCCAATTATTATTATTAATTATTATATTGTTCTTGTATTTAAAAGAAAATTATGGAATAGATGATTTGGACCATTTTTGAGTAATAGTGGAGAATTATTTGTAGTAGTTATTTACGTGATTCCAACATTTTAAGCAGTCATTTTTTTCTAGGAGCAATGTGTAATTAATCATCCATCACAGCTGCTTTTTGGGACATTTTGCTTACCATGGAAAGACCCTGGACAGGATCGTACTTTGGTCCAAGTATGAATATTCTTTGTCCTTTCTTCACCACTCCGCTGTACACCCTCCCAAATGCTATGAAAGTCTCGTTTTGTGCGTCTGATTTGGCATCTTTCAGTAATTGATTGCCCATTTCATCTGTCAAAAGTGAGGAAAAAAAATTAACGAGGTTGAGAAAATAGCAGCCAGGAGAAATCTGCACAATACAAAAAAAATCTGCTATGGTATTTTTATTTTATTTTTAATTTTTAATTCAAGCCATACTAACTTAAATTCACAATGACTCAAGAGTCTAAACCAGAGGTGTCAAACTCGGGTTGGTTTGCGGGCCGCTAACGTAGGCATGTATGCCAGACCATTTTAGATATTATATTTAGATTTTTTGTTTTAATTGGATTAAAACTAGACCAAAAGCCATAAACAGACAGTTTTTATAGATATAAAGCAATGTTTATTTTAGCTTTTTTTTAAATATATTTTTAAATTTCACAAAATTATTTTTGAACTAAAAACAGGATTTTTTAAAAAAATTCCAATTATTGATTTGGAAGGGGGGAAAAAAATCAGGAAATGTATTACTGTTGGGTTGACTGTATTCAGTCAGTCAGTCAGTCAGGGTACCGTAACCCACCAGGGTCGTAGGGGCACCGTGATGAAGATTCTTGAACCAATTGTCTCCATTTCTCTCGGTCGCGGGCGACTACTTGCGTTGCGTTGAGGCCATATCCCGTCCACTCCTTGATATTGTCCGTCCACAATTTCCTCTGGCCACCTCGTCTGCGTTTGCCACTGACATTTCCTTGGAGAATGACTTTGGAAAGTCCATTCCCCCTGACGACGTGGCCGTACCATTTGAGCTTCTTCTTTACGATTGACAGGAGATCTTCATACTTGTCTACATGAGCAGTAATTAGACCCCGAAATTCATCGTTTGATACCCGGTCTCTGTAGGTGATACTGAGAACCGTCCTGTAGCATTTCATTTCCAGTGTTTGTATTCTCTTTTGAAGCTCAGCAGTCAACGTCCACGTCTCACTTGCGTAAAGGAAAATTGACAGGACGAGGGCACGCAGCAGCTTGAGTTTGCTGCGGAGGTTGGTGGATTTGTCTGTCCATATCGGTTTCAGTTTGGCCAGTGCTACTAAAGTTTGAGCTGCACGAACCAAGACTTCAGCCTTGGAGCCTTTGTTACTGATGGTCGACCCAAGGTATTTGAACTGCTTCACAGTTTCTAACTGGGAGCCATTTACTGCAATCTTGTACATCATAGGCCTAACACTGTTCGTCATGATTTTCGTTTTCTCGGCGCTGATCTCCATGCCATATCTGGCTGCTGCTTTGTCAAGGCGAGCCACAAGATCGGCTAGTTAAAGTTCAGAGCCTGCGATCAAATCGATGTCATCTGCAAATCTGAGGTTGGTGACCACTCGGCCACCAATGCTGACTGAACCAACATGGTCGTCAAGTGCATCCGTCATGATTTGCTCAAGAAGTATGTTGAACAGTGTGGGGGATAACAGACATCCCTGTCGTACGCCAACCTGGGTGTGGAACCAGTCGACTATTAAACCTTGCACAAGTACTGCGCTGGTAGCTTTGGCGTACAGTTCCCGTATAATCTTGGTGACCTTTGAGCCCATGTTGTATCTCTTCATTGTCGCTCACAGTGCATCATGCCATACCCTGTCGAAAGCTTTCTTGAAGTCGATAAACACATGGTATATATCTCTCTGATGTTGATCATACTTTTCACACAGCACTCGAAGATTGAAGATTTGTTCGGCAGTGGATCTCCCTTTACGGAAGCCAGCTTGTTCTTCGGCAATAATTGCTTCAGCTTGGGGTTGCAGTCTATTCAGGATGACGTTGAGCATTACTTTGCTCGCATGATTGATCAAACTGATAGTTCTGTAGTTCTGACATAGTTGCAGATTGTCTTTCTTCGGGATTGATACGACCAGTGACTGTGTCCAGATCTAACTTCGTCCTTGAGAATTGGGTAATCGTCGTCAACTGGTGGATCCTGACACGTGAGAGTGGTTGGCTCTCCATTAACCTCATGGTTATATAGGTCCGAACAGTATTCATTCCAGCGCTTCAGAATATCTTGGCTTTCGGTGAGGCAATGTCCATTTTTGTCCTTGATCGAATTTACTCTGGTCTGTTTCCGTATGGTCAGATCCTTCACGATTTGGAAAGCCTTCTTGCTGTTGTTACCTCTAAGGCTAGATTCGACTTCCAAACACTGTTGGTTGATCCAATCTTCTTTCGCCTTGATCATGTGGAGTCTGATCGTTCTGTTGACCTCTTTGTATTCCGTTGCCCCGTTTGTTGTGTTGATAGACCTTTTCAATCCTTTACGTGTGTCGCACAGGTCTAGAATGTCGTCTGTGACCCATGGCTTCTTTTTCCTGCGATGAATTCCCAGTATATCGGTTGCACTTTCGACCATCACAGAGTTGAAATTGGTGGTTAACCCTTCCAGGCTATCATCAAGTTCCAACATTGCTACGAACTTGCCGCCAATTTTTGCTTGAAATGCTTCCAGTATGTCAGCGGACTTCAGTCGGTCCAGATTAAACTTGATTCTGGCGCTATTGGCCTTTACAATCCTCCTCAGTCTGACTCTGAAGTTCAGCAGCACCAGGTCATGGTCGCTTCCCACATCTGCACCTGGGAAAGTGCGCGTTGTGGCTCTATTGATACCTGATTTGAAGCGATTTGGCACCAGGATATAGTCGATTTGGTGACGCTTGCCATTGGGGGCATGCCACGTACAGCGTCTTGAATCCTTGTGTGTGCCAAGGGTATTAGCCAGCACCATGTCATTTAGACTGGTGAACTCAAGTAGGCGTAGTCCTTATTCGTTAGTTGTTAAATTGCAGGAGGGTCCACAATGGTTTCCCCAGTCCTCGATTGCATCTCTCCCAACCTTGGCGTTCCAATCCCCTTGTATGATGATAATATCTTTCTTGTCAGTAGAGTTGATAGTATCCTGTAGTTGGGAATAAAATTCCTCAGCTATGTCATCGCTAGCATCACTGGTGGGAGCATAAACCTGGATAACCGTCATATTGAACGGCGATGCTCGCAGGCGGATGGATATAAGTCTGCTTGAGATTTGTCGGCAACCAAGAATTGAGTTTTTCACACTTTTGTTAACTAAGAAGCCAACGCCACGCTGGTGTACATCCGATTCACCACTGTAGTAGAGTACATGTTGATCTTCGGTTTGATGCACACCTTGATTTTTCCATCTGACTTCGCAAAGTCCAATCATGTGCCAGTGGTAGTTTAAAAGGCTGTGGGTGAGCTCATGTATCTTGCCTACCTGGGCAAGAGTCCGGACATTCCATGTGCCAATACTGATTAGGTCTGCTGACCGTATTTTTCTTGCTATGTTTGTTTCACTTTTGTTTTTATTGTTTATGGTCGCATCAGTAGCCAACTTGACACTCCCGCCCCAATGCATGACGGAAAGCGCGGCCCTTTTTATCCTGGGCGACGACCGAGCCAGTATGGAGGTTCTATTTTGGTTCATTTTTCATCTGGTGTTACAGGGGCTATGAAAGACTGGCGGGGCCCGTTCCTCACCAGTCCGCAGTTGACTTGTAATCAGCCCTATGTCGCCATCCATTTCTGTCCGCCGACTTGATGCCCGTGCCATTGGTCCACACTCATCTGCCAAGGACATCATCCAGCTCCCTGCTGCCAGAGCCTTCTTGCTTTGATTGGAGTGCAAATCTCCTAGAAGGATTTCCCTAAAGAGGGTGCGGGCTCCTTTTGCCCGATAAGCGCAATGAGGTTTTGCCCGCCAGCTGAAGCGGTTTCCGGGGCATGGCACGTGGAGCCACTCATGCGCGATTTGGGAATGAGTGAGGGCTAGTGACATCTGTCGACCCGAAGGCCCAAGCTGACGAGATGTCAATAATGAATCCCCCTCTCCTCAGGGTTCCTATGCTACCCTATGCTACTCTGTATTACGATTATACATATGTGTAGTAATTTATTTCTTTGTTAAATCATTAAATAATTTTTCCTATCGTTCGGCTCGCTGTCATAAACTGCCGCCTAGTCCACTCTCACATGGACTTATCCAAGGATTGTTTACACAGCAACTCACCCAATCTGGGGCTTCGAGATTGGTTGTTCTCTTTTGCAACGGAGCCATGGTCACTGGCCAATAACAAAGATGTTGTTTCTGCCACTTCCATAACACTCGTGACACTTCAGGCTTCTTTATGTAATTGTTATATGATTGTTAGGTCAAATGAAGGCGTGATTGTTTTTATCCAAATGCCTTAAAGCCGTACGCGATATACTGTTCGAGATGATACTTTTGAAGACATCCTCCCTTAAGGTTCTTATATGTGATCCAATCTATTTAATTAAATGTCAATAATTGAATAAGATGTCTGCCTGGAGTTATTGATAGCTCCCCCAACATCAATACATTTCCCATATCCGTTATTTTATTTTGAAATTGTCGCAGATGCCGAGATTCTTACTTTACAATCTTATTACACCCTCCTTGGCTGTCATTGGCTGTCTCACAACAACCACTATAAATATTTCAAGATTATTTAATGGGATTTGACCACGATTCGTCGTCACAGAATCCTGACTTTTTTGGTTGAGTTTTTCCAAGTGTGGTTAAAGCAGCTTCTTCTCATTTCATTATCATGTCTCCCAAGAAAATTACCAGTGCGAACGAAGAGAAGTGGTTAGCAAGGAGGACATTGACGAGTTGGTCGAGGGGCACAAAAACAAATTTTACACGGAGTAGTTGAAGGAACTAGAGTTAATACTACACTGTAATACAGGAGGAATATAACGAAAAGGCAGACAAGGAGGAAGCAGCAAGTATTTTAAAGGCAATGATCAGAGAAAGGCTGGAAAAATTTCATGAATTTGGCCGTCTTCGTAAAAAAAAAAAAAAAAACAGCCAGAGAAGGTTTTCAGGAGTCATGCGATTGTCCACTGTGTGCTCTCTCTGTTGCCTACCATTAGGTTCCTCTCGTTCACCTGCATTTCAACATGGATAGATTTTGCATTCATGTTATTTTAAGAGATAGATAAATAATTATCATTTTCTGTCATTTTGTAGGTTTCTCACACATTTCAGGTATCGCTCCCACCTGTCGTTTCACACTTCCCATCGCTCTGCGCCCCCCCCCCCCAAGGACAGCCCGTGCCACTATTTTAGCACTGCTTTAGACCAAGTGTGCTCATTACATCGATTGTGACAGTCAATCGCAAAGGTATTAATGGTAGATTGCAAGAGTGTAAGATTTGATAAGGTCTGTTAGTTTCCTTCAAACCTGAAGAATACAGTGGTACCTTGAGATACGAGCTTCATGCATCCTGGGACTGAGCTTGTATGTCTATTTACTCATATCTCAAATCAACGTTTCCTATAGAAATGTACTAAAAACCCAACCCTCTGAGAAAAAAAAAAAAAAACTGGATATTCGAAATGGAAACATTTTTATTTGTTAAAATTCGCCATCTATTAACCGGGTAACAAATAACTAGTGGTAAAAATGTTTAATAGTACTAAAACTAAATTGATTTCACAGAGTGAAGAGAGGGACAGAGATACTTTTTGCACGGCAACGCACTCGTCACATAACATAAACATCCAAATGAACTTGGATTACGACAGACACGCAAAAAAAATATCTAACTTTACAAGAAACTTAATTCTAATTTCACTTTACATTTTTATACCTTTCATATCCGCGGGTTGGTTTTATTTGCCCCGCCTCCACCCTGAGTTTCAGCTGCAGTTTTTTAAAAGAACCCATCGAGGTTGGTTTGCTTTTGTCTTTCCTTCAAACTATTCCGAAAATGATGCACACAAATGTCCCCAAACACACGACCACTTGCCAACGGGAAGTAGTATGCTCTTCTCATATTGGCGAGCAAGCTCCGCCACGCGTACACCATTCTCCACTGACTAATGGAGAAAAACAACACTGAAAAAATGCAAAGCTCTTTCCAGTGCTCGTATATATTTACATGAGGGAGTTGTGGCGAGATTATGTTCTCGAATGCTCGTATATCAAAATTTGTCTCGTATCTCAGGTAAATATTTGCTCGAAATTTGACTCGTATCTCAAGGTATTATTGTATCTCTTTTCTACAGCTACATCGCAATGTGCACACCGCAACGTCACACTTTGTTTGAAAATGCATATCCGACTAAATTAACGATTAGTAAGAACTCATAAGGATCTAATGGTGGTTCCGACAGACACTCATTTACGATCTGCCACAGCTGCTTGTTAAGGCTTCCCTTTGATAATGAAAACCTTAATTTTGGTGGACTTTGTTGTTAATCGTGCATCTGACTTGCCCTACCAGTGATCTCAGTGCCGACACAACTAGCCAAGGTTGGCTCCTAGAACAAGGTGGATCGCGGTAGGTTGGTTACTTGAAAAGTAGACCTAGGAACAAAAACATGTGAGCACCCCTGCCTTAGACCGGGGTTTCCCAACCACTTATCACTATGTGATTCCTAAGTATACAACTTTGAAGAGAATGACTATTGTTAATATAGGCAACATGGTTTCAAATTAAAAGATAATCAGGTGTTTTATGCCTTTTTTCCAATGCAAAAAGACTGCAGCTCAAAAAAGGTTGAAAAATCACTGCCTTAGACAATGGGAGGTCAGTGGAGTGTTCCTAGCTAATGGAAAATGTAACTACCATGACAATTTCAAAATAAAATATCATTAATTCATTCATTTTCGGAACTGTTGATCCTCACAAAGGTCGCAGGGCGTACTTAGGGCACAAGTAGACAGACAACCATTCCCGCTTACGCAGGGGCAATTTATAGTCTTCGAGCCTACAAGTTGTTTTTGGGATGTGGGAGGAAGCCGGATTACCTGGAGAAAACCCATGCAAGCCCATGAAGAAAATGCAAACTCCACACAGTGAGATCCGATCTGGGATCGAACCCTCGAGTCCAGAACTTTGAGGGCGCTAACCACTCATCCATCGAGTTTCCCTCCAAAAAAATATTAATAGATACAGGAAATGTAGTATTTACGTTTTGGAAGGGTGGTGTGTTTGCCATGAGGATGTCCAAGTTTTGAAGGAAGTACTATACTCTTGTCTGAACAAAAACATCTTAGGGCTTAGAAAACATAATAAAAATGCACTTTCATAAATTGAATTTAAAATTAAGGAAAAAAGAAGAGAAATAAAAAAGGGAGTTAAACATCCAACTTGCTTTTGCAGAGTCCTCCAGGATGAACATCTGGACAAGCATCCAATGAGTGGTTTAGCTGTTCTAGTGCTCCCACCTGTCTAGCTGCCATCCTTTCTGCATGCCTTTGCCTTGCAAGCTCACTACGCTCGGCAATCTCTTCCCGAGTCAAAGGTCTACATTTTGACACAAACACAAAAAAGGCTATGAAGAATTTATAAAATCCTAAAAAACATTGACTAGTATAGTTTATGTAAATAAATTGTTCCATTTTTTTAATGATATTTTCAATGGTTTTTGAAATTAATGCAAACAATTAAAAAGTAATTCCTAAAATAAAGGAAAGAAAAAAAAATGGAATGTTTCACTTTATGGTTAATGTCAAAGAAGGATAGGAAAACTGAGAATCAACAGCGTTATGGTCATAGTAGCTGTGAAGTATGAATGTATTTTATGCTTATTATTATGTCTTTTGGTTTATATAGTGTAGTCACTAGAATATAATTTTGCACGACCTCGTGGAAACTCCCATCACGACTCCTTTTAGTTAGGGGGGGTGTTATCTATCACGACACCCCATTTCTTTGTTCACCTTCCCGCCTAAAGTTTGTCTCTATGTCACATGATCTTGTGTTAATAAAACCAGTTTGTCTGTGGGGGGTTGCCAGGGATTCGAAACGGTCAGACTGGAGGATAGACATCTCCCAGCGCTGGCTACTCTGGCTCCCTCCTTCATATGAAGTGAGTTAAATTCTCATCACGGCTGGCTGTGTGTTTCCTCTGCTCCGATATTATTGAATGTATATGGTCTTAAACCTGACAGTAGCCAATGATTGGAAGGCTTTCCTTTAAGCATGGAATTATTTAGAAATGAGGGCCTTTCAACTCTGATGGTGTTAAAATATGTAGTGCTGGTCATAAAAGTTACTACTGGTAGTACTAGATGTTATTCTATGTTTCAAATAGACTAAAATATAATTTTTAAATGCCATTTTTACTCGCGCATAAGCCGCCCCGATTCTCAAGTTTCACCTTCATGTTTATGGTTTTAATAGGGATACAAATGGTACTTTGAAGGGACAATCTTTAGAAAAATCTTCACAAGTGGAATTTCTGAGATACTGTATGAATCAAAAGCATATTATTAGGGTCAATATCATAGGTTAATATGCCTGTCTTTGAAAATACAGAATATCAAACTATTCAATTTGAGAAAAGAAATGTCTGTGTTCCGAAAGGGATGGTGTTGTTTGCATGTAGACAAATTAAAAAAAAGAAGTTAAGTGAGCACAACCTGTAAATATGCCCAAAGAGCTATACATAGTGTTGACCAAGTCTCTGGGTGCAATAACATCATACACATTACGCAACCACTGTTATTTTGAAATACCATATTTTCACGACTATAAGGAACACCTAAAATCTAATTTTTTTTCAAAAGCTGACTGTGCGCCTTATAATCCGGTGCGCCTTATACAGGGTGACCCAAAAAGATGCGTACCCATACCATTTTTTATCGAATGTCTTTTCTGTTGCAGGAAAGGTGGACCTATGGATGATCATTTTCAGCTATAGTTGCCCCAAAAATGTCTTGGACAAATAAGCAGAAGATATTCTCCCTGGAGATCTATTTTGCGACAAAATCATACCAGAGTGTACAATAAAAACTTTCATAGAAAATTTTTATAGAAATTTTCATGGGTACGCATCTTTTTGGGTCACCCTGTATAATATACAGGGTGACCCAAAAAGATGCGTACCCATGAAAATTTCTAATTTATACAGTGTATATGGATCCATATTGAACCGCGACAGGTCTCGCAACTTACGGTAAGCAGACACGACTCAATTTTTCCCATAGAAGAAGAAGTGCGCTGTGCATACTGGGAAATATTAAACAACGATTCACTTTCGTTTGTGCGTTTGTATAAAGACCCTGAAATGGCTCCTATTAAGAGACACGCTCACAACACAGTTTAAACTCAAGGCGATCAGTCACGCAGTAGATGGATGGATGAAGAAAAGATGAGTGAATGGTTGAGAGAAATTTATGTGAACAGACCGGGTGGCTTTTTTCAAACAGCTCCGTCCCTTTTGATCTACGACTCCATGAGCTCACATATCACCGCTAATGTCAAAAAACAAGTGAAGCACACTAATTCAGTGCTTGCCATCATTCCAGGTGGATTGAAAAAAGAACTCAGGCCGCTAGATGTTGGTTTCAACAGAGCATTCAAAGCCAGACTGCGTACTGCGTGGGAGCAGTGGATGACAGAATGCGAACACCAAGAAGAGGAACCAGCGCCGGACGACATACGCCACCATCTGTCGGATTATTATTATAATCAATCTCTTTCTTTTCTTTGTATTAATTCATTACTTTGTTAAATCATTCTCTTTCTGTTTTTCAAAAGCCTTGAGGTCACGCCAAGTCATCTTTAACCTAGACAGCCTGTTCCAGGATGGTTATACAAACAATCCACCCAATCTCGGTCCTTGAGATTTGGTGGGCCCTTGGTGACGAGGACAGGGCTATTCGGACAATAACAAGAATATTGTTATCGTTATGTAACCGTACACTTCGGGTTTTTCTGTATGTAACGATTATATGATTATGATTATATTATATGATTCTTAGATCAAGGAGGTTGTATAATTACTCTAATCTAAATGTTGTTAGGTCTAGTCCCTGTTTTTGTTATTAGTAAAATACCTTGATTGTTATTGTAGTCCCAGATGTTGTTTTTACTCATACGTGATGGAATGATCAACAACTCTGTAACTTGTGACCATAAGAATAGGACGAAAATGTCTATTCGAGGAGACGTTCGGAAGTCGTACGGTGACGCTTGCTGTAACTCTCCCTTCCGGAGGCTTTTTATCTGTTGTATCCATTTCTATTTAATTAAATGTCAATAATTGAATAAGATGTCTTCCTGCAGTTATTGATAATTACGGACGAAGGTAATTATTAATGAACCTGACACTCGTAAATGCCTGGGCTGATAGATCAGTCTCAACTGTGGTTCAAGCTTTCAGGAAGACGGGAATTGTCCCCGAACTGCCAGACAACAACAGCGACACTGACTCGATTAATGACGACCTTGAAGAGACGGAGTCGGGCGTGTTGGATGGCCCATTCATTGAGATGATCAATTCGAACACTTCAGAAGGAGAATTCGAGGAATTCTTAGATGAGGAGCTGATAGAGTGAGCTTAATGTTTTTATTTTGTGTGTTTACAGTTTACAGTTATTATCCTATTGATTTATTGTTCTTGTTTTGCACATTATAGTGTCACTATATTGCAATTGCACTAACATTTAATTTACCATAACAGTATCAGACGTTTTTTTGCGTGTTGACTAAATGGAGGAAAAGTAAAATGTTATGCCTTGCTGTGGTTCAAAGATGTTAAAGATGTGTCACGAAAATGCTTTACCTCAGAGAAAATAATAAATACAGCTGTTTATTCATTTTGGGAGTGAATGGAGTTGTGGAAAGCTTGTTTGTAATCTATTAATAAAGTTTGACTGACCTATCTGACTGTTTTGTTGACAGCGCAGCACCATCTAATGGTTGCATAACGTAACTACAGCCTCTACTGTAGTGCCTTATAATACGGTGCGCCTTATGTATGGAAAAAAGTTTTAAAACATGTCATTCATTGAAGGTGTGCCTTATCCGCATTGTCTTGCGCCATTTTGTTGCAGTTTCATGCATGTCATGTTTTAATGCACATTTAAGCCGTACCCTCGATTCAGTCATCATTTTTTGTCAGAAAAAAGCGGCTTATATGCGAGTAAATACAGTATGTATTTCTATGACCACTGGGGGGAGCAATATTTGATTACAGGGAATCCCAAACCCTTGAATTGAAAGCTTTGCCATCATAGATACAATGAAACATTACACAGCCCCACCAACCACACACACACACACACACACATTTAGATCAAAACAGAAATATTTTGGTATGCCATTTTCGCTTACCTTTGTGTGTTCTGAGGCAAAGTTTTTGTCTCTACAGCAAACATTTTGGACACAAAAACAATGACAGGGGAATCTCCATCACTTGAACACTTGAGAATTGCTGGAAACCATTCAAAACATGAATACAAATTAAAAAAAAACAATCAAATATAGAGAAAATTATGTGGCATTCTGACCCTAACCCTTCTAAACTCTGGATCGGTCCAGTGTGGTGAAGTCAATCTACATTAGTAATGACACCTATGGTCAAAAGCTGCATGTCGTGACAGAAAGAACAAGATCCTGGATTGAAGTGGCCAAAATAGAAAGGGTGAGAACCTCAGTTATCCAAGTAGGACTAAGACTAGATAGAGTCCAAATATATATGCATATACATATACAGTGGTACCTCGAATACGAGCTTAATTTGTTCCGCGACCGAGCTCGTATGTCGATTTTCTCGTGCCTAAAACGAACGTTTCCCATTGAAATCAACTAAAAACAAATTTATTCGTTCCAACCTTCTGAAAAAAATGCCAAAAACAGGATATTGGATTGGAAAAAAATGTTTTATTTGTTCTAAATTGACATCTCTTAACAAAGTAACACCCCATAGAGTGGGGGCAACTAAGTACAGGGTGACACAAAAAGATGCGTTCCAAAGGAAACATTTTCAAAACTGGAAACTGATGGGTGAAAAGATTAGAAGGGTATAATAGTCTACATGGCAAAACCTCAACCAAGAGAAAGAATGTGGCATATAAGACATACCCTCAATTCAGTCATCATTTTTTGTCCAACAAAAGCGGCTTATATGAGAGTAAATATGATGTGGTACTGTGTGCGCGCATGTATGCGTGCGTGGGTGCGTGTGCACACGGCCACGCAGGACCACGCGCACGCCCACACTCACACACATATACACACAGGTTGAAGTGCCCGCCGTTGCCGGGCCTTGAGTAAGGCTTGGGAGTAGTGCTCGTTCGCGTGGGTGTGGGGTCAAAGTAGGTGCATGAGACGCCAATCACTAATGTTCCAATTTCCAAACGCGCGCATAGCGTGGCCACGTGCGGTTACACCATGCACAGGCCGTATGTTTTAATGGGGAGCACACCTCTTTTTCACTGCACACTAACATTAGTGCATCTGTGCACACCTTGTTGTAAGGCTGGAGGCAATCGGTTAGGGTGAAACAGGGGAGTGGGTTTTCAAAGTAGTCAGGATCCAACCAAGATTATTTCTTGTGTATTTTTTTTTTATGCATGGTATGCCAATTTGAGCGCGGTGGTAAAAGACGCCGCTAAGTTTTGCCCCAATTGGTCTTTTTGCTTCACTGCACTATGACCTTATTTTTTCTGGATACAGCGTTTTCGGGAAATACCAGTTTGAAGTGTTATTGATTGTCAAATTGTGGCTCTCTCAAAAAAAAAGTTAAACTTTGCATGAAACTTGGCATGAATGATCAGATTTAAAACCCTTAAATTTTTTGTTGAAATCAAGCAAACGGTTTAGTCGCAATCGGAGCGTATTGTTTTTTTTATATTTTATCAGCTTTCATTGCTGTTAAGAGACCCATGGTGTTGAAACTGTGGATGAACACGCCTGGCGGCAGATTGCGAATGTTTTTCGAATTTGGTGTTAATCAGACCATTTTTTGGAAACCCGATTTTTTCGATTACAGTGGTACCTCGACATACGAGCACCTCTACATAAGAGCACCTCGACATACGAGCATTTCAAGA
>NW_027551606.1:1597538-1633204 GCF_051989575.1 Stigmatopora nigra
CGTCTGCGTTATGGCGTTTTCAACTTGTCAAGTCTAATTTGTGCGCATATAAACCGTACCCTAGATTTAGTCATCATTTTTTAAGCCGACAAACACGGCGTATATATGAGAAAATACGGGAACATTTATATCATACAAGAAAGTACGGTAGTACCTCGATTTACAAATGTAATTGGTGACAGATTTTTTGGGGTTACTGGGATTTTTGGCTTTTCAGCATACTTGCTCACTTTCTTGTCACTATCTCGCTCACTCTGTCTTTCTTGTCATTCTCTTGCTTACTCTCTCTTGTCACCCTTTCCCTTACTCCTTCTTGTCACTCTCTCCGTCCCCCTTGCAACTACCCCCCCCCCCCTTTGTCAGCCTTTCCCTCCCCTTTAACCTGTTCTTCCACCTTGTCAAACTCCCCAAGCCCATTGTCAACCTCTCCCTCCCCCTGGTCAACCCTCTCTCCTGTCACCCTCTCTCCTGTTGTTCGGTCCATGATGAACATTCCCAAGGTCAAACACAAGTAAGCACGCCAAGACAGAGAAGTGAGATTTTGACGCTTCTGCAGAAGGAGAGCACAGAGGGAGAACACACAGAGTTACTCTGCGTTAGAATCCGGTCGATCTTCGACTGTTTCTGATCTCCAATCGCCGACCCATCCTTTGTGCATCAACAATTTAACTAGGACAAGATTGCGTGAGATACAAATTCTATATAACAAGGATACAGGGCTGTGACACCGATCAAGGCTGACAGATGCAGGGCTTTGACTTAGATGTTGGGCTGTGACACAGATGAATGCTGTGACGCGTATTGAAGGCTATGACGAAGATGAAAGATTCTTTCTGTTTACTCAAGATAATTTTCACATTTCCCCCTGTAATAACTAAAATATTTTTTTATGAATCACATCAATTTGTATCCCTCCTTTCTGGGTTTAGAATACAAACATCATCATCAGTTACTATTCAGAGGGTATGGAAAATATCTAAGTCACTTGTAAGGGCACCACCTTAACGAGCAAAATCAAGACAAGCATTTCAAGACAAGCGAAATCAAGACAAGTTTTTCCGCCTGAGGTGGCAAGTCCACTGAAGTGGCCGCATCTCCCTCTGCCATTGTGTACAGGTACTCCAGTCGAACTGGTTGGGTTCCTAGTAGCAGGGCCCTTGTGTTGCTAAGTCTAAGGAGTAGAACGTATGAGGTTCCTCTATACCTTCGACTACTTGGATCTTAGTTTCCTCCCCTGTGTACAGGTTTCATGCCATCATCTGTGGGGATAAGGCTGATTCCTAGTTTACGGAGGTCTATTCCCAGGGGGTTCACATGAGAGTTCTTATTCAGGACGAACTTTGCTTGGTGGTTTCATCCATTTTCATCCGTTATTTTTACTTTCCTTGACTTCGTCAATAGTTCAAGGCGCCCTCCTGCTCCTATCACAGTGATCCATTCTCTTCCTGGTACCAATCCTAGCATTTGGTCTTTGATGACTGATTTAACAGCTCTAGTGTAACATAAGAATTTTATTGGTGTTTGTCTTTGTCCCACCAGTAAGGTGTAGTATGATTTGCTGTCTTTGTCCCAGAGGGTGGACACATTTTTTTCATATGCAGAAAATAAAAGCAATATAAAAGAGTTACATATGGTTTATGGCATTGCTCCCTGAGCAATAATCTTTCCAATCAATATTGTAGTGCTTGCCGTTTCGTTTTATTACGTCAAAAGGTTTATCTTACCTGTCTCCTCAAACGTTTCAACTGCAAAGGGTGGATTCACATCCCCCTTTCAGGTATTTTGATGTCTGGTGGCTGGTTAGCAACACTTGGTATGGCCAGTTCCAATTGTGTAGTGAATAATGGTGATTTGTATGGTCTAGCAAATAGGATTTGAACTCGTTATGTACGTGCAGTGATTTTATAACGAAATATGGAACCTTTTACCAATCCTGTCAATTATTTTGTTAACACAATTTGGGTGCCATTATCACAATGATCAATGATTCTTTGGAATTCCATATCGTGCACTCCTTTTTTTTGGTTTAGTTTTTTTCTAGCGCTCCCAAAGTCCCCATTTCGCAGAGATTTGTTCCTCCACGTCAAGTTTCACATTCGGAGTACTGCTGCTGCATTTTCATTAAAAACTTCATTTGATGAAATCTATTTTTTCCCACAATTTGTCACCTGAAACGGGCTTATTGGCGATTTAAGAAATCGATTCCAAGTTTTGAAATCCTTTTTCACCTTGATATCTGATCGATTGATTATATATTGGTGGCCAGCCAATCCAAAAACACAATAAGACAGACAACCATTCACGCCCACAGTCAATCAAACATCAGTGGTCTGCAAATTTTCATCACCGGTGGAGACCGCCATCAACAGTGGGGCTTCTTGGCAGCTCACCACCTTTTGCTGTCCCATCACCAAAGGTAATTAATATGTGAGATATGCGTGCCACACATCTACAAATACATGTGTTTTGGAAGTTCAATTTCCGCTGTTCGTCGCCCTAGTCAGTCAGCATGAGCGACTGCCATGGGAGTGGCTGTGATTAACTCTTTATTTGCCAAATCTTGTCAATGTCTCTAGTCATTCAGTCTTTTTGTCACTCTCTAGCCACTAAGTCACTGCATTTGAACTGCACTTGAGTTCGAGTCCGTTTGCCGAACTGTCCGTCGACCAAACGGCCTTTCGACTATCGCCCCCGTCGCCCTCTCCCTCTCGTCATCTTCTCCCAGAAGTCTCCCCATCGTCGCCCTCTCCCTCTCGTCGCCCTCTCCCTCTTGTCGCCCTCTCCCTCTCGTCGCCCTCTCCCTCTCGTCGCCCTCTCCCTCTCGTCGCCCTCTCCCTCTCGTCGCCTTCTCCCTCCCGTCGCCCTGTCACTCCCGTCGCCCTCTCCCTCCCGTCGCCCTCTCCCTCCCGTCGCCCTCTTCCTCCGTTGACCTCTCCCTCTCGTCGACCTCTCCCTCTCGTCGACCTCTTCCTCCGTTGACCTCTCCCTCCCGTCAACTTTTCCCTCTTTGTCTCTCATTCTCTCCGTCCGCCTCTTACTCCCCCTCCCTCCGCCTCCCTCTCCTATCTCTTTCTCACTCCCAGTCTCTCTGCCTCTCTCTGCCTCTCTCTGCCTCTCTCCCTCTCCCTCTCTCTCTATCTCTCTTTCTCTCTCTCCCAATCTCTGTCTTTCTCTCTCCTAATCTCCCTCTGTCTATCTCTATCTGTTTCTCTCCCAGTCTCTCTGTCTGTCTCTCCCGATCTCTGTCTATCGGTCTCTCTCCCAATCTCCCTGTCTCTCTCTGCCCGTCTCTCCCAATTTTTTTCTGTCATACTCTCCTGATTTCTATCTGTCTGTCTTTCTCTCTCAAATTGGGTTAGAGAAAATTCCTCCAGAAGCCACATGGACTTTCTAAATTGTACTTAAAAGAATGACCTAACTGAAGAAGTTATTGAATGGCTAATAACGGGTAAGAGGTCAGGGTAAGCCAATCAGAGAAAGTTTGATAGAGTAGGTGTTTGTCTTACTAGCAGCAACACACAATTACAGATTTCGGACACGAAAGACTGTTTATACAAACACACAAACAGCAAGTGGGATAACCGAGAGTGGAGGCTTTCAGGATGGGAACAGATGGGGATGGGGAATTGGTGGCCTGTCAAATTATATATTTATCTGCATCTTTCACTAATCCGACTTTGGATTGCGGGTTCAGCAGGGAAGCTCAAACTTCCCTTTCCCAAGAGCCATCCTGATCTGACGAGAATTTTTAGAATGTATATCCCTAACAAGAGTAACAAACATCATGCTGGGGATTGTATTTTACTGTATCCATAAAAAATGAATGAGAATGAGAACGGCAGACATAAAAAATAAGGTAAAATTTACCATATTTACTCGCATATAAGCCGCTTTTGTCAGACAAAAAAAAATGACTGAATCATTTAGAGCTACAGTAAATTGCATAATGCCTGTAGAGGCAGGACTTGCCTAGAAGAATAAAAGAACAAAGAAGAAAATAAAACCCCTTTTCAGTATGTATGTGGCATAAAACAGCATTGCTTTTACTTTGAAACTTGTTTACAGTGTGCATGAACTCTGCCAATCAGAAAACCCTTAAAACAGGACTAATTTCACAGGTGGAAGTCATTTCTTCCTCTTGATCTTTTTTGGCCGCTTCTCCATACATAATTATATATGGCTTGAGAAATTATCTTCACTGGCAATGTTTCTTAACCCCACAGAAGTTCCACAGGTTGTCCAACATCTCCAGGACAGCACATCCACACATAATGCGACAAGAAAGTTTAATGTTTGTCCCAGAATAATAATCAAAACATGCATAATTCAGGAGACTGGTGGATATTCTAGGAGAGGTAGACAGGGCCATAGAAGGTACTCAACCCATCAGCAGGACCGAAACCTTCTTCTTTGTGCAAGGCGGAATAGGCTGAGCGCTGCTAGTGTCCTACAGAATGACCTTCAGAGGGCCATTAGTGTGTATGTCGCTACCCAAAAAAAATCAGGAACACATTTCATAAAGGTGGACCGAGGACCCGACAGTCTGTAGTGGGTCCTGTGCTCACTCCTCAGCACTGTGGAGATGGACTGGCATTTCAGTGAGAACACCAGAATTGGAAAGTCTGTCACTGGCGCCCAGTACTTTTCAGATGAGCAGGTTCACCCTGAGCAACCGTGATAGACAGTGATGGTCTGGGGAGGCTAGGAAATGGTGCTCTCACTGCCTGCCATAAGGTATCAAGATTACATTATTGAATCCATTGTTGGACTCTACACTGATGCAGTAGGTCATGGTTTCATCCTAATGCATGATGACAATGCCCAGCCTCACATGGCAAGAGTAAGTAGGAAGTACATGGAGGCTGAAGTAATTGAAACAATTGAATGAACTTTACAATGCCTGGACTTAAACTCAATAGAACAGGGGTCTGCTGTCAGTGCAGGTTTTCATTCCAAACGAAACAAACGCAGATTAACCAATGACATTTCTGCTGAAACAGGAAGCACCAATATACCATCTACATTGTCTGATTTTCATTTTCCATTTAAAGATATACCATCTAAAGAATTGAGAAACCACCTTCATTTTTCACGAGAGCCACATATGGTTCGAAAGCCAAAGTGTTCGAACCCCACCTACCCTCTCCAAAAGAACATTTGTGGGACATTATATTTCAGTCCATTAGACATCAACAGGTTGCTTCTCAGACTGTACAATACCTCATACAGAGCTGGGCGAAAATGCTACAAGATACCATCCATCGTCTTATTAGGAGGACGCCGCAACATTGTCAAGCATGCATACACGATCGTGGGGAGGCATAAGATACTGAAAAGCATTTTGACTTGTATGAATTACATTTTAGAAAAAAAGGGACGTGCCTTCCACATCATAGCACTTTATTTTAGGGTGTCTACACAATTCAGCCTTTCGTAGGATGAAAACTTATTTTCAATAAAATAATTGCCGTTCTTTTGTTCCTAAGGCATTTTCCTGTTGTGTATATATGCCATATTTTCATGTCTATAAGGCGCACATAAGTCTTATATTTTCTCCAAAATAGACAGGGCGCCTTATTATCCAGTGCGCTTTATATATGGACCAAAACTAAAATTGTTATCACGATAAAATAAATCAGTCGATGGGACAACTACGACAAGCAGCCCCCGAGTCTACCATTTTCCCGTAGACAAAGTACTGCGCAGTGAATGGTGGGATATGTAGTAGTCATTTTGTCAATACACCCAATGGATTGTGGCCCGGCGATCGGCATCAACACTAACTAGCTGCTAGCTACTATATGCGAATGGATTGTGGCCTGGCGATCGGCATCAACACTAGCCTGCTACTATTTGCGAATGGACTGTGGCCTGGAAATCGGCATCAACACTAGCTTGCTACTATTTGTGAATTGATTGTGTCCTGGCGATCAGCATCAACACTAGCTTGCTAACATTTGCGAATGGATTGTGGCCTGGCGATCGGCATTAACACTAGCTTGCTACTAGTTGCGAATGGATTAAGGGCTGGCAATCGGCATCAACACTAGCTTGCTACTATTTGCGACTGGATTGTGGCCTGGCGACCGGCATCAACACTAGCTTGCTACTATTTGCGAATGGATCGTGGCCTGGCGATCGGCATCAACACTAGCTAGCTCCTAGCTACTATTTGCAAATAGATTGTGGCCGCCTGGGCGAACGTGTCTGCTTGCACACTTGTTTGAGCTTTTTCCAAAGCCGGCATAATTTCCAAGGAGCCTCTAAGCAATGACGCTGACTCTGAGAATGAAAAAGGGGTGACCCGGCGTTCTGGACTCATTTGGGCAATTATTTAATTCAGACACCGAAAATGAAGACTTTGATGGTTTTGATGGTGATGAAGTGAGTACATTGTTAAAATAAATAAAGTATGTACAACCAAACTGTTTTGCTTCCATTGCCTTTTTAAAATCGTATTTTTAGTGTGTTAGCCGCCATCCTGGGTCTATTGACAAAACTATATATCACAGCAGTAACTGCGCACCGGAAATATCGTCTGGGGCTGTTTCCATAGCTTAGCCAGCGCTAAAACCGTTCGTATTCATCAATAAATAAAATAAATAGCAGTGGCAGTCTGTGCATTTTCTCGTAGCGCCTTAAATGAATTAAAATCAACTCCCCCCCCCTTCCTCCCCCCTTCCACCGGTCTCCGCATCACTGTCAATCAGGTGACAAAACAACTAAAGAAGATCGAGGCAAGGAAGGCTACCGGTCCAGACGGCCTCAGCTCCAAACTACTGAGAGAGTGTGCGAATCAGCTTGGCACAGTGATTCTGCATATTTTCAACCTCAGCCTCAGTCTGCAGAAGGTCCCCACCTTGTGGAAAACTTCCTGCATGGTCCCAGTCCCAAAGACTGCAAACCCCAGGGAGCCAAACCACTTCAGGCCGGTAGCACTAACCTCTCACCTGATCAAGACACTGGAGAGGATCGTCCTCAACCACCTGAGCCCCCTGATGAATGCAGAGCTGGACCCACTGCAGTTCGCCTATCGTCCAGGCATTGGTGTGGAAGATGCTACCACCTACCTGATGCACAGGTCTCTTTCACACCTGGAGAACTCGGGAAGCACGGTGAGAATGATGTTTTTTGACCTCTCCAGTGCATTCAACACCATTCAGCCGGTCCTTCTGAGAGGGAAACTGGAGGTGGCCGGAGTAAGGAACCACCTAGCCGCATGGATCATCGACTTCCTCACCGACAGACCACAATATGTGAGACTCCAGGACTGTACGTCTGATGTGGTAACTTGCAGTACGGGGGCCCCACAAGGCACAGTGCTTTCCCCACTCCTCTTCTTCCTCTACACTTCAGACTTTAAACATAATACAGACACCTGCCACCTCCAGATATTCTCCGATGACACCGCCATTGTTGGACGAGTGACTGACGGGAACAACCTGGAGTACAGGGGAGTCATCACAGCTTTTTTCGACTGGTGTAGGCAAAACCACCTGCACATCAACACCAGTAAGACAAAGGAAATGGTCGTTGACTTTCGGAGGACACCTCAACAGACCACTCAGGTGAACATCCAGGGTAAAGACATTGAAATCGTGGAGAATTTGAAGTACCTGGGTGTTCACCTCAACAGCAAACTAGACTGGTCCACAAACATAGATGCCCTGTACAGAAGGGGCCAGCGCCGGCGCTACCTGTTGAGGAGCCTACGGTCCTTTGGAGTGTGCAGGTCACTGTTGAGGACCTTCTATGACACTGTGGTGGCATCTACCGTGTTTTATGCAGTGGTCTGTTGGGGAAGTGGGAGCACGGAGAGGGACAGGAACAGGCTGAACAAGCTGATCAGGAGGGCCAGCTCTGTTCTGGGCTGTCCGTTGGACTCTGTGGAGAAGGTGGGAGAGCGGAGGATGCTGACCAGGATGAGGTCTATCATGGACAGCACCTCCCACCCCCTGCACGAGTCGGTGGAGTCCCTTCGAAACTCTTTTAGCAGTAGACTGCGGTACCCTCACAGGCAGGAAGGAGCGCTTCCGCAGATCCTTCCTCCCATCAGCTGTCAGGCTCTTTAGCCAAAAAAAGGCTGTGGGTTAGGACCTACTGAATTCTCAGTGTATACATGTGCTTCCAATATATATGTATGTGTATGTGTCCATATATTTCAGCAACACCGTTACTTATTTATATATTTATTCATGTATTTATTTATTGACTTACTATTAACTACCTATTGGTGTAAAATGCCTTTCCTATTTCTGCATCCTCACCCTCTTGCTACTGCAATAAAGAAAGTTCCCGAATACGGGATGAATAAAGTTATCCAATCCAATCCAACTGTTCCTTTAAATTTGTGAGCAATGTACCAGTTACCAGTTAGGGGAGTGTATTCATGTTTGGGTGGATGTTTGATTTCATCTGACGTTTTGTAACTGGGCTTTTTTCTATTTCTAGAACATTTTTCGTAACCTGAATATTTCCTATGTAGAAGCATTAGTAAATAGATAAACCACTGTATTTAATTTACACAGGTCAATTATCTGATCTTTTAGAACCATTAATGACTGTCTGAGTGTTAGTAATTACATGCAGTAAAGTAATCTCAATTTTTGGGGATTTAGGGGCAATATTAGAGTCAAATATAGCTGTGATATCTCAATTTTGTCAATGCCGTGCTGTCATAATCTAATAATACAAAATAAAAAAAGATTTTTATTTTACCTGAGCTCCTTTCATGATCTTCTGAACTTTTGCATTGAGATAGAAATCGCCCCAAAGGGTTTTGCGCAGCACTTGTGGATTAATCCCCATCTTCTCACTGTATATTTGGGCGAAATGTTGTATGCTGCAAATACATACACACAGACACCCAAAACCAAAGCAATTTTAAGACAGATAGCAATACTTTTCCGCCTAGGTTTGGACAGAAACCCTAACTATAGTTGCCCTTGAGTGTAGCTAACCATGTACATATACTCATACCGAAGTTCACACTGATTGCCTGACATTTACCGTGTATGGAAATGCGGCCGCCTGGTTTCATGGTAAAGCCAGCCTTAATCTACAGGATCAACCGTCCTCCTGCATTAAAAAACAAGAACACTGCCTTGCTGCCTGTCTACTGGTTAAGCAACCGGAAAGCCTGGATCATGAAAACCTTCAGAAAACTGTTTAATCTCAAGCGCGAACTTGCATTTGCACGGCACACAATCCCTTGTGTGCAATATCTTAGAACTTACCTATACTGGAGAGTGCCCCTTCGGGAGACTATCTCGTTCTGCTGCTGGACTTCAATGCTCACGTGAGCAATGACAGTGAGATATGGAGGGAAGTGATTGGGAAGAACGCTCCCTCCCAGATTGAAACCCGAGTTGTGTTCGTGGATTGACAATAATGAACACCATGTTAAAGCATAAGGGTGTCCATATGTGCAGTTGGCACCAGGACACCCTAGGCCGCTGTTTGATGATCGACTTTTTGTCCGTGTCATTGTCCTGCGGCCGCAGGTCTCGGACACTTGGAATAAAGAGAGGGGCGGATTTGTCAACCGATCACCACCTGGTGCCGAGTTGGCTCCGATGGTGGGGGGAGATGCCAGCCCAGCCCGGGACACACATGTTTTGTGAGGGTCTACTGCGAACACCTGCCGCAGTCCCCTGTCAGACGGAGTTTCAATTCTCATCTCCGATATAGCTTCTCTCATGTCCGAGAAGAGGCGGGAGACATTGAGTACGAGTGGACCATTTTCCACGCTTCTTTTGCTGAGGCGGCAGACCGGAGATGCGGCCGCAAGGTGGTAGGTGGCTTTCGTGGCGGCAACCCCAGAACCCGTTGGTGGACACCGGCTGTGTAATGGATGCAGTCAGGCTGCAAAAAGGAGTCCTAACAAGCTCCTTTTTGCCATGGGACTCCGAAGGCAGCTGACGGGTACTGGATGTTTAAGTGGTGGGCGGCTCTGGTCGTGTCTGAGGAAAAAACCCGGGAATGGGAGCAGTTCGGTGAAAAGAACGACTTCTGGGTGGTTTCAAGGAAATTTTGTTCTACCATCTGACGTCTCAGAAGGGGGAAGCAGCGCACCGTCAACAAAGTGTATAGTGGGGGTCGAGCGCTGCTGACCTCGACTAGGGATGTTGTGAATCAGTGGGCCGAATACTTTGAAAACCTCAATTCCACCGACCCGCCTTCCCATAAGGAAGCAGGGCCGGGAGACTCTGGGGTGGACTTTCTCATCTATGGGGTTGAAGTCACTGAGGCGGTTAGAAAAACTCCTTGGTGGCCCCAGGGGTGGAAGACATGGTCTCTGAAGGCTCTGGATGTAGTGGGTCTGTCTTGGTTGACTCGCCTCTGCAACATCGCATTGATATCGGGGCCAGTGCCTCTGGATTGGCAAACCGGGGTGGTGGTTCCCCTTTTTGAAAAAAAAGAGGATGTGTTCCAATTACCGGGGAATCATACTCCTCAGGCTCCCCGGGAAAGTATATTCTGGGGTACTGGAGAGGAGGGTCCGCAAGGAGGTCAAATCTTGGATTCAGTAGGAGCAGTGTGGTTTTCGTCCTGGCCGTGGAACAGTGGATCAGCTCTACACCCTCAGCAGGGTCCTTGGTGAGTCATGGGAGTTCGCCCAACCAGTCTTCATGTGCTTTATGGACTTGGAGAAGGCGGTAGACCGTGTCCCCCAGGGTTTCTGGATCCCCCTGTAATGTGCGATCTAGTCCCTTTTTGGCCAGTGTCAGAGTCTGGTCCGCATAGCCGGCACTAAGTCGGATCCGTTTCCGGTGGGGTTGCACACCCCAGGTCTGCCCTATGCCGGTGGCTTATTTCATCCCTGCTTTTTGCAGATGATGTGGTTCTGCTTGATTCATCAAGCCGTGATCTCCAACTCTCGCTGGAACGATTGTGTGAAAAGGTCGGGATGACAATCAGCACCTCCAAATCTGAGACCATGGTCCTCAGTCGGAAAAAGGTGGCCTGTCAGGGATCAGTTCCTTTTCGAGGTGGAGGAGATTAAGTCTCTCACGATCTTGATCACGGGTGAGGAAAGAATGGTGCGGGTGATCGACAGGCGGATCATGCATCTGCAGTGATGCCGAATCTGCACCGGTCCATCGTGGTGAAGAAGCAGCTGAGCCAAAAGACGAGGCCCTCTACTTACCGTCGATCTACGTTCCTACCCTCATCTATGGTCACGAGCTGTGGGTCGTGACCGAAATAACGAGATCCCATATACAAGCGGGTGAAATTAGTTCCCTCCGCAGGATATCCGGACTCTTCCTTAAATATAAGGTGAGAAGTTCGATCATCCAGGAGGGGTTCGGTGTAGAGCCCCTGCGCCTCTGGATGTAGAGGAGCCAAATAAGTTGGCTTAGGCATCTGTTCAGGATGCCCCCAGGACACCTCCTTCAGAAGGTGTTCCGGGCACGTCCTACCAGGAGGAGGCCACGGGTCCGACCTTGGACATGCTGGGGAGACTTGGTCTCCAGGCTGGCCAGGGAACACGTTGGGGTACTCCCGGAAGAGCTGGATGAAGTGGCTGGGGAGAGGGAAGTATGGCCTTCCTTGCTGAAGCTGCTGCCCCACGACCCAGCTTCAGATAAGCAGAAAATGAGATAAAAGGGGGTTGATGAAACCTATCGCAGCCAACTATGAGCAGCAAGTTACACCCTGAATCGGTACCCGGACGTTTGGTCCCCGGACAGGGCTTCAACCGAACGTTTCGAAAAACGGACGGGCCGTCGACCGGACGTTTGGTCGCCGGGTTTGCTCCCTCTTATGAGAGGGAAAGAGACAGAGTTTACTGTTGAAAGCTAGCAACCATGTAATCTCTCGCTCTCAAAATTATAATAATGAGAGAGAGGGAGTTTGTAATTGCATTGACAATGTAAGAGTATTAATAATTAATATCTAAATATCACTCGCTCAAGGCAGATCTATTGGCGTGTGTGTACATGCTATTCAGTGCCGGAATCGCTCGCTCGCTCCCGGCAGAGCAGAGTTTACTGTTGAAAGCGAGTAACAAAGTAATCCCTTGCTCTCAAAATTATAATCATGAGAGATTGAGTTTGTAATTGCATTAATATCAAAATATGTATTATATATCTTTTTAACTTGCGGGCGAGAATGGTTGGCAGCCGAATGTCCCTCGCCGAAAATGGCAGCCGGACGTCCATCGCCGTCGATGGCATCTTATTGATAATGTGTTTGATAAGGGACAATAATAGTATAGAAGAGGCAAGTTTGTCTATACAAGGGGTAAGCAAACTTTTCTACTTGCAGGCCAGAATGGATACTAAAATTGGACAGCATTTGGACATGCAATGAAATTTATCAAACTTGGGGATTTAAATATAAGAAAAAAGACAGAATTGAAGGTGGAAATGTATTTTCAATTGTACTTTCAACATTAAGAACATATTATCATTCAACGAAACAAAGCAGTCTTTAGATTGAGAGGGATGAGCGGTATTGCAGGGTAAAGGGAAATGAATGAGGTCATTGATAATTTGGACGTCGGTGGGCCAGATTAAAAAGCCTAACCGTATATGGTGTATAATGTACACACACACCAATAGATATTTTGTTATTAATGTACTTACATTGTCAATGCAATTACAAACTTTCGCTCTCATGATTGTAATTTTGAGAGAGAGAGATTCACTGGTTGCTCACTTTCAACAGTAAACTCTTTGCTCTGCCAGGAGCAAGCGAGCGAATCTGGCGATGAATAGCAATGTACACACACGCCAATAGATCTGGCGGGAGTGAGAGATATTTAGATATTAATTATTAATGCTCTTACATTGCCAATGCAATTACAAACTCACTCTGTCATGATTATAATTTTGAGAGCGAGAGATTACCTGGTTGCTCATTTCAACAGTAAAGTCTGCTCTGCCAGGAGCGAGCGAGCGAATCCGGCGCTGAATAGCATGTACACACACGCTAATAAATCTGCCGGGAGCAAGCAATATTTAGATATTAATTATTAATGCTCTTACATTGTCACTGCAGTTACAAACTATCTCTCATGATTATAATTTTGAGAGCGTGACATTGATTGACATTGATTTCTCGCTTTCATCAGTAAGCTTTGTCTCTCTCCCTCTCATGAGAGGGAGCAGACCCGGTCGCCAAACGTTCGGTCAGCCCATCCATTCACCGAGACGTCCGGTCGACAGCCCATCCATTCACCGAGACGACCGGTCGACGGCCCATCCATTCACCGAGACGTCTGGTCGACGGTCCATCCATTCACCTAGACATCCGGTCAACGACCCATCCATTCACCTAGACATCCGGTTGACGGCCTGTCCATTCTCCGAGACGTCCGGTCGAAGGCTCGTCCATTCTCCGAGACGTCCGGTCGACAGCCCGTCCAGTTCGCCGAGACGTCCGGTCGACAGCCCCTCCGTTCGCAGAGACACCCTGTCAACAGCCCGTCCTTTCGCCGAGACGTCTGGTCGACGGCCCGTTCGTTCGGCGAAACGTCCGGTCAACGGCCCGTCCATTCACCGAGACGTCCAGTCAACACCTCGTCCGTTCGTCAAAGCGTCTATTCTCAACGTCCGGTCAACGGCCCATCCATTCACCAAGACGTCTGGTCGACGGCCCATCCATTCACCTAGAAATCCGGTCGTCGGCCCGTCCTTTCGGCGAGACGTCTGGCCGACGGCCCGTCCGTTCGGCGAGACGTCCGCTCAACGGCCCGTCCATTCACCGAGACGTCCAGTCAACACCTCGTCCGTTCGTCGAAGCGTCTATTCTCAACGTCCGGTCAACGGCCCGTCTGTTCACAGAGACGTCCATTCTCCGAAACGTCCGGTCAACGGCCTGTCCATTCTCCGAAACGTCCAGTCAACGGCCCGTCCATTTTTCAAGACATCCGGTCGACAGCCCATCAATTCACCAAGACGTCCGGTCGACGGCCCATCCATTCACCGAGGCGTCCGGTCAACTGCACATCCACTCTCCAAAACGTCCGGTCGAACGCCCATCCACTCACCGAAACGTCCTGTCAACGGTCCGTCCATTTTCCGCAACATCCGGTCAACAGCCCATCCATTCTCCGAAATGTCCGGTCAACGGCACGTCCATTCTCCCAAACTTCCGGTCGACGGCCCGTCCATTCTCCAAAACGTCCGGGCGACGGCCAGTCCCTTCTCCAAAATGTGCGGTCGACGGCCCACCCGTTCTGCCAAACGTGCGGTCGACAGCCCATCCATTCTCCCAAACGTCCGGTCGACAGCCATTCCATTCGCCGAAACGTCGGGTCAACACCCAGTCCATTCACCGGAGCGTCCGGTCAACGCCCAGTCCTTCATCGAAACGTCCGGTCAATGCCCTGTTCGGGGATCAAACGCCCAGGGACCAAACATCTTTCGACGATGCAATCACATCCTGAATCAGTTGCCAGCCAATTGCAGGGCACTAGGAGACGGAACCATAAATTCTCATCTCAAAAACTAGGGGCAATTTAGAATGTTCAACCAGCCAACAGTGCATGTTTTTAGGATGTAGGCAGAAACGGGAGTACTTAGTGTAAACATACGCATGCCCAGGGAACCATTCTAACTCCACCAAATAAGGTCATAACTCACCAGGTATTGATCCCTCAATCTCACCACTGTGTGAGTTGTGCATTTTAGCTTCCATCGGGCCACCTACTGTTTACTCATCAATCAAAAAATAAATAAAGACAAAAATCAATGGATTGTAACAACAAGCATGGCTAAAATGGCAAATCATAATGTAAATGAGGTAAACTGACAATGACAAAACATTTTTTTTCTAAATCTTGAGCTGCATGGTGATTTTGTGGATATGTGCTTGTTACTGGCCCAAATGTATAGAACAGAAAAAAACAGCCTCACCTCAAGCCCCACCCATCAATAGCACTGGCAAACACAACATTCCCTTGATCAGGAGCGAAGTAGAGATGAGAATCATCAACCTCATCCAGCCCAGCACTCCAGTCATATACTTGATCCCCATTTGGTGCCTCAGTCCAGTTGTCTTTATTTTTTTTTGCTTGGCCCTCCATCACTCTGGATGTGAACAAGGTTCCCGTCACTGCATTTACCTCAAGAAAAAGAAGGCATAACAAATTAGAGTACTGGCGTTGAAAGGGCCGAACACACTACTGCATGCTAAGGATTTTGTAGCACAGTTCTAGCTTTTTACCTTTTCCATGATTTTTTGCAAATGGGCATATGCCTCCTGAGTGGTAAACTTGAGCTCCATGATAAGTCGGTCTATTTTATTAATGACAAGAACAGGCCTGATGTTCTCCAGCCATGCCTGTCGCAGCACGACCTGGGTCTATTAGAAAAACAAATACATTTTGGGTACAAGGAATTCCAAGTAAGATCAGCAACATTTGAACCCTTTTAATTTACTGAGGTAACAATATATTTAGTACCTTTTCATTTGAACCATAAGGACTGTACAGTCACAGCTTTCCAATGATATATAAACCCTTATGCAAGGCTTTCCATCCCTGGGAAATTATAACTTGAAGCTAGGCAGTATTTTATCTAGATAATAAAGCAGTGTTTCTCATTTATTTTCTGTTGCACTCAAGAAGAATCAAACATTTCATCTCTCATCAGCCAACTACCTGCTGCCACTGTCAATAGTATAATTTTTGTTTAAAATTCCTAGTACATGTCTGCATAAAATTGTATCTTGAAAATCAAAACTATTAATGAACAATTTAGAATTAATCAAACATTCTTACCATTTTTGCTTGTGATAGGTTCACCAATAGACATTCCCAAATGCACTCCCAAATAAAAAAAGGCATCTGACTCATAACCAGTGACTTGCAAGAGAGAATCAATCCTCACATGCCTTTGGACAAGTCGATTCTGTCGAATCGATGCCTCTTTTGCATATTTATTACATAAGATTTACAACATGCATCTAGTTCTCAAAACAATTGAAGGTCTGTCAGATCTTCCCAAGGGAAAGCTGTAGACAACACCATGACCAGACATTTGGTCGACAGACACTTGGTCCCCGGGCATTTGGACGCCGGATTCGCTCGCTCTCAAAATTATAATTATGAGAAAGAGAGAGAGACAGAGACAGAGAGAGAGAGAGAGAGAGAGAGAGAGAGAGAGAGAGAGAGAGAGAGAGTCCATCGACCAAACGTCCACTGGACGAAACGTCTTGGGACCAAGTGTCTACCGATCAAACGTCCGTCGACAAAACGTCCAGGTACCTGGACAACACTCCCAGAAGTCAAAACAATTGTAAGTCCTCCTTTTCTTCCCAATAGTGCTCGGAGTGACCAAATTGTTTCATTTAACTTAGGAGTGAGCATTACTCTTGCAAGAGATGTATTAAAATGACTTTTGTAATGTCAATGACTCTAAATAAAGCAGTGGCCTACCGCCCACCGGCCGGTAGCCGGTAGCAAGCGTAACTAGCCCGGCGCTGCATGGCACCTTTCGTAAACCTGTGTTGATGTCGATGTATACAGGCCACAATCCATGGGGAATATTGTCAAAAGAACTACATATCCAAGCAGTCACTGCGCAGTACTTTTTAGTAGTCGGTGTACGCTATCGACTGATTTATTTTATCGTGGTAACAGTTTTAGTATTGATCCATATATAAAGCGCACTGGGTTATAAGGCACCCTGTCTATTTTGGATAAAATTTAAGACTTATGTGCGACTTATAGTCGTGAAAAAAAGGTAATTCAAGTAAAAAGTATGTTTTTCTCAGTTAGATGATCCCAGGAATTACTTCAGTGATGCGCCAAATTTGTATAGCTTAAATTTGGAAGAAAAAAAAAAACTATTTTACAAGTAAGGTTCAGCGAATGCGCACATGAAACTGGTGGGGTTCGGTAGGTTAAGAACCACTGCCTTAAGCATAGAAGATCGTCAATATTTAGGAAGCATTTTCAACGACGACTCAAAATCCAAAAATATGTATTTTTCCACTAATGATGTGCTAGATGCAAAATTCACTTGCAACAAAAATGGAATAGCAAAAGTAGTGCATTTCGCTTACCGTTTCTGCTTTGGCGGTGAGTTGCAACCACTTCAGCGCCAAAGAAGAACGGAACCCTGATTTCTGCCAATTTTTTATCCCTAGTCTTCCACTTGCGAGTTTTAGAAAGAATTTTGATATTTTGAGTTTTTTTGTGTAACCCTTAAGATGAAAAATAAAACACGATGTACTTCAGCAACAAATGTTGAAGCTGTGATGTGATGAAGGAACACAGTACATTGTTTCTAATGGGGATATTTGTGCCCCATAAAATCAAGAGCCGCTTAACCTTGAGCCCCCTTTGATCGGGAAAAAAATATCTAATCAAAAATTTGGTTTTTTTAATTAAAAAAAATATATAGCAGAATGTGATTATTTGTTGCAGTACAGAAAAAAACATGTATATTTTATAATAATGGAACTTTGAATCGATAAAATTGGTGTTTGTGACACGGCTATTGAGGATTTTTATTTCTTCACCTAGAGAAACCGGTCTGGCTTTTATCTTTAAATCATTGTAGGACTTTAGTTGTCAGTCCTGAAAAAAAGAATATCTATCATTAGAGGAAATCACAAAACACATACCTGAGCGCATACTCCCTCTACGGCATCCACAACAACAATGGCTCCATCACACAGCCGGACAGCAGTGGAAACTTCGGACGAGAAGTCAACGTGCCCCGGAGAGTCAATCAAATTCAGTAAGTAATCTCTTTCACCTGACACCAAAAAACAGTCCATTACAATAAATCCGAAAAGTTGTTACTTTTTGGCTTTTGAAAAATATTTTAATATTACCATTATATGCAGGCATTGATCATCCAAGTAAAAAAAAAGAAAAGAAAAGTTTGTCACCAAATTAGTCAATGTCATAGATTACTTACCACTCCCTGGACAAAGTTACATGCTTATCAGAATACATGTTGCATTATTTGGTATTGTTCGGCTGACGTTATAGTCCGAAGCATTTTATGTGATAATGACTAGGATGGACCCCAAAATGACATTTTAATTCTTATTTGCAGTATAAATCAAGTGGGGAAACGGATTCTTTCCCCTTGAATAATCTAAGCATAAGGCTTAGCTTCACACAAGACAACCACTCTTGGTTGCGAAATGAATTGTCATGCACAGCCTCGGTGTCAAAACAAAATTGAAATAATCATGTGAACGAAAAAGCATAAGTATTAAGTAATAAAACGGCTAGAAGTAATTGTCAGAAAACAAACTACTTAAGCTACTAAAATCCCAGAATGCATGATGGGATGCATGAGACTGTTTTTAGTGTTCCGTCCACAAAATGTTATATCAAAAAGGCATTTGACACCATGAACCGCCAGATACTGCTGGCTAAACAGAATATAAATTTTTCACCAAGCACGCTAAATTGGATTGAATCATACTTATGTGAGATCACAGTGCATCAGGATACAAAACAAAAGATCTACTTTGAGGAATAACAAACTTGGGATACCACAAGGGTCAGTGCAAGGCCCACTGATCTTCAGTTTTTATAAAAATGATCTCCCTCGCTGTTGTCCTTCAATTGCCACCTGCCAAATGTATGCCGACGATGCCGTTATAGATGTCCATGTGAAAGGCAAAAATACATGCTGCACAGGAACTCACAGATGCTATGACGATCGTGAATTAACAAATTGACAAATCCCAACTACACTTAAACATATCTTAGACTGTTTGTATGTATTTCTCACAAAGTGCAACAAATAAGTTACCTTAATGTTCTTGCCAAAGGAAAAACAATCAATTTAGTCTAAGACTATAAATAACTAAGAATCACTTGTCTTTAAACTGCAGTTAAAAAACTCAATACAATTAAATTCAAGTTGTCTAATTTTCCACACATGGCCTACTGCCTAACAAGTTGGTCATCGGCCTGCAAAACTAAAACCAATGTAAACCATTTATATGCAAGCTTTGAAAGTATTGGATAGTGAGCCAAAAAATGCAACACCACTGTCAGATATTTAAAAAAAACACAAATGCCTGAATTGGAACAATACCTTTAAATATGCAGATGGCACTTTAGTTTGCAAAATCTTTTAACACAAAGCCCCTCTTCCAAAACAAAATCAAATCAAATGCCTTTATTGTCATCATACACAGCTGCGTATAACGCAATGGGTGGTGCTACTCCACAAAGTGCATTTTCTCGGTTAAAAAACAAATAGTAATAATATAGTATAAAAAGTCACATCCCGGCTATGTAAATTATAAAATACAGCACAATTTAAGATATTGCACATTGTTATTGCAAACCCCGAAGTTATTGCACAGAAGGGACTGTGTGTCGTGCTAACGCAAGTTCAGAGTCCTGATGGCCGTGGGGAAAAAAAACTGTCCTTAATCTACGCATTTGTCCGTCCGTACTTTGTGAGACCTGTAGCGTCTGCCAGAGGGCAGCAGCTGGAACAGGTTGTGACCAGGGTGGTATTGGTCTCTGACAATGTTCCTAGCTCTGCTGAAGTAGTGAGGGCTGGCAATGTCATCCAGTGAGGGCAGAGATCAGCCGGTGATCTTCTGGGCAGTGTTGATCACTCTCTGCATGGCCTGTCTGCCTGCTGCCGTGCTTCCAGCATACCACACTGTTATGCAGTCTCCACAGTGGCTCTATAGAGGATTACCAGAAGCTTAGAGTCCAAGTTGTTCCTCCCGAGTACCCTTGGGATATTGAGTCGTTTCTGGGTTTCTTCACCGCTGCCGTGGTGTTGGTAGACCATGAGAGCTTGTCCGTGATGTGGACCCCCAGGAATTTGAGGGACTGGACCCTGTCTACACATATTCCATTCACGAGGAGTGGGGGCAGATTGCAAATGTCCAGGATTATTTCTTTCATTTTTGTGGTGTTTAGTGAGATTGTTCACCAAACACCACAGACAGTTTGTTGACCCCATCTCTGCAAGCAAACTCATCCGCGCTGAGACAAGTCCGACCAGTGGTGTCATCGGCAAATTTGATGGAGTTAGACTGTTGGGTCTGTTGGGACTCAGTGCACAGCCTTGAGGGGACCCAGTGGTAATGGATGAAGAGAGGTGAAGACCAAGTTGAACAGTTTGTGGACAGTTGGTTAAGAAGTTCTTAATGCAGTAGCAGATGGAAGAGGATAGTCCAAGGGGAGAAAGTTTTTCAGCCAGAATGTATGGCATTACTGTTGAAGGCTGAGCTATAGTCAATAAAAATCATCCTCACGTAGTTGCCATGGTGCTCCAGGTGGCACAATGCTCCGTGTAGTTATGGCGATGGCATCCTCAGTGGACCTATTCGCTCTTTAGGCAAACTGGTGAGGGTCAACTGAGGGAGGGATTCTATCCCTGATATGGCGGGCGACCAACTTTTCGAAGCACTTCATGATCACAGGCGTAAGTGCAACAGGCCTGTAATCATTCAGGCTGTCAATGGTTGGCTTTTTAAGGACGGGGATAATGGTGGCAGATTTCAGGCAGGATGGGATGATGGATTGTTGCAAGGAACAATTCAGTCAGCTGGTCCACTGGATTTTGTATAAAAACATTCCAACACATCAACAAGGGCTGGCTATACAGGTGACTGTAGTTCCTTTGAAAAAAGACTGCATTCAGCCAAAGCCCCTTCTCTCTCCGTGCCACACATACCTGGAACTCAATACCACTTAACATGTGAACTCACGTCTCTGAATTTCTTTGCCAATCATCTTAAAACCTGGCTGTTAGACGAACAAAATTACAATTACAACGCCGTCTAAAACTGTGCTATGTGCGTGTATGTCTAAGCATAAAATACATTCATACTTCACACTAATTGTATATGAAATATAACTTCCTTACAAAGATGTTGTTTTGGTATACATTAAATAGATTCAACGCACATGCACGCACAGATAAATACGCTCAGACGTCTTGTGTTTCCACCCCTACCGTTTGTGTTTGGATGTCCGTATAGTCAGGGCCCCGGAATGTAATAAACTTACAGAAAAGAAGTGTAAGGACAGAACGGAGGTGGGAAGCTGTCTCAGCAGTCATTCTCCTTGCATGCAAAACAATCCAGCAGTCTATTTTGTCCTCTTTATTTGTATGTGAATTTGGGAACGTCTAATGAAACCTGACATTTATTTGGTCCTTAGAGACGAATTTCCCACAGAACATAAAACGAGCACATGGTACTGCAGGCGGGACAAAGTCAAGGGAAAACACTAAGAACTGTTAACAACAGTCATTACTTTTGCCCAATACGATTTATTCAGTTTTACTTTGGGTTCATAGGACCTGTATGTAAAATACTAACATAATTAATATAGTAAGTTGTCTCCAGTACAGAAGGACAAGTCTGATATGGGCATTGGAGGACCACTTGGAAGGTGCATGACAAGTGCCCAAGATGATCATGGCAGGATTCTACCAGTTTGATTTGTGCACCGCATTTTAACGGACTTGTGAGGCCACACTTTTGTTTTATTTATTAGCTCTTAGGTCGGCTGAGGGAAAGTCATGATATTTAATATTATTATCTGCCTGTAACTAGTCTCATACTGGTCAGGAGAAGTTAATCACAGCCGAGATCATGTTGATCATTGGATACACATAGGTTGATTCTGAGAAGGTACAAGTGACCCAGTTTTTCTAGGCCATATTTCAAATCCTCAGGAACATCCAAGAAGACGATAATTTTCAACACTTGCCTAACATTGATTGCACCAACCAATCTGCGGATAATTGTACAAGCATGCCAATAGCACAATTAACCCTAACAGTTTTAGCAGCGATAGCATTGTAGTGCAGACAAAACTATTTCCGATTACCACTTTTAACTGGCCGTGAAATCCAGGAAAAGCAACAAAAAAAGGCAAATAAGTGCATCACTTCCGTACTTCAAACAGAGCGTGGTAAAAATAGGATAGGAAAAGATAGAGGAAAATACCTGTTTAACAAGGTTAGATAATTGCAAAAGTAAAAACCTCAATGTCGAGGAGCTCGATTAATCATTGAGCTCTCAGCTCTAATGCTAATGTTTCTAATGCTGTATATTTAAGAGTTGCAGCAAATTTTTAACATCTAAATGATTAGAAATCTCTGTAATACCTTCTTGGTAATGAAGAGAAATGGCACTGGACTTCATGGTAATTCCTCTGAGCTGCTCATCCTCTCTGCTGTCAAGATATCTTAGCTGCAAACATGAAGAAAAACAGAGGTCTAATTGACAACCCAAATCATCTCTAGGTATACATGAACTATACCTAGTATTTTTGCTTTTTTCTCCCACAATTTTACACAAATTCAGTTGATGAGTAACTAGTATTAACAGTATTATTGTCTACCTTAGACTTCTCAAGATAAATGGCTAAAGTAAAAAAAAAGTCATCAGAATTCACATCGCGTTCACGGATATAGTTAGCTGAGGTCTGTCAGTCTTGATTTCTGGAAAAAAATGCCTTGGAGTGGTCGTGAATCCAACAAATAGAGATGAATTGAGTAATAAAATAGTACAACTCAAAGTTCCCTTCGTATAAAAATCTTGCGACCAAATAGCTTTTTCTTGGCATTTACTTTGATCGAGAATAAACGTTAATAGACGCATAAATAATATTTTTTTTTAAAAAGCTTTCATTATGAATATGAAAGGGGAATGAGAAGATATGATACTGTCCAAAATCATGGAACTCATCCTGAACTTCAGAAGGCACAAGGCCGCTCTGCTCTGCGGATCTCACTTGGGCTACTTATTTACATGTTTATTATGTATTGATTATTTATTTGTATGTTTGTTTGTTGTTGTTGTTGTTATTTGTGCACTATGTGGATCAAAGCATTAAATCTCATGGCAGTGGTTCCTTAGCCAGTAACCGTAGTAGTCAAATACAGTAGTCAAATAGTCCCAGGGGCTATTTAGCCGGAAACCAGTCAAAGACCCTATTATGGCCCCATATGGCTATATAGCCGGTAAGAATTCTGTGTGGGGTAAATAGTAAGAAACTACAGCTAAGGAGCCACTGCTTAAATAATAGTCATTAACACCTTCATGTGGGTAGAAGCAATTAGTCTACATGAAGGTAACACCGATAAGTGTTAGTAAAGTGTGAGTTAAAACAGCTATAGGCAAAATCAATTCATTTTGGGAATTAAAATGTGCCAATAATTTCAATAATTCTTAACAAACTCAATATTTTGCAGTTATTATTTTGTTTTATAAGTGGTAAACTTCCCAGCAAATTTGATTAAGATCAGGTGAACAGTTAAAAAATTCCTGTTCACCCAATTAGCATGCAATTGATATTTTAAAATAGGTGAATATGGATTTAATGACTATTATTTAACATTGAGTAAATAGGGGATTTACTAAACCATTCAACCAAACTTATTGAAATGTGTTATTCCCAATTGATATATTTTAACATAAGGTGAATACCCTATTCAGTCAATGTTAAATAATAGTCATTAAATCCCTATTCTCCTATTTTAAAATCTATCAATTGCATGCTAATCTATCAATCGGTAATAACACATCAAATGTCAATAAGATTGGTTGACTAAAACGTACCTTCCCTGCCTGACGAGTTGATATGATCCCATTGCTTGCCACTAAGCAATCCGCAAGAGTAGTTTTTCCTAAATAAAAATAGATTTTTTTAAAACCGGATCATAATTAGTCACAGCACTTGAAGTGTTGGCTGTCAATTTAACTAAAAGGAAAACTAATATCAAAGTAACTCACCGTGGTCAACATGTGCCAAGATGCAAAGGTTTTTAATGTTGGCTGGATTTTTCTGAAGCGCAATGATTCTGTCCAAACTTGTCCGTCCCATGGCTAATCCTAAAAGAAAAACATAAAATAAAATGATTCTTACATTAGCTCGACGATGACACCGCCATGTGTTAGGCTATAAAACAATGTCATTGAAACAAAACAAACCTACGATCAGAGCTCATATATTGAAGGGAAACGATATTAAATTACGTCAGGCCTTCCAGATTATTCAAGACACCACTCCAAGGTAGCCTGAAACGCCTAATCAATTGAACTAATTGCAGAAAATGCTACCCAACGTTCGTTCGTTGTGGTTCACGTGCCACTGGCAGCCAAGCAATCTTAGTTCCGCCTAGAAAAAACAACGAATCGTCACATTGTATTGCATCATGGTCATCTCGACATCAGAATTGAGGTAACCTCCAAAACAAAGATTGTCCGCCTTTACAGCAAATTTAAATCTAATATTCACGAATGGAATTTATTTTATTAATTTTAAATTCGGACTGGGTCAGTTTAGAGTTATTGGCATAGGCCGTAAAGATCGATATAATATATGAAGTCAAGAACATTTTGTGAAAATAAGGCGCATTCTTCTGCTGCCTTAGAGTCCACAAGCAAAATCTACCGACGCAAGATGGCCACCGGTTACTTACGCCGCTAATGCTCCTATAAGAATTCCAGCCTTATATACATAGGAAACTGAATGTGCATAATGTATTGAAAAGATATACTTGCGCGACAGTCCAATAAGTGGCAGTTTTAAAGTTCAACCAGGGTTGCGAATAGCTAAATGTCAACGCGAACAAGAAATCACACGCCAGATATTGTTTTTGCGGAAGCTAAGAGAATCATGTGACGAAGTGACCGACAAAACCTCCGTTTGAAATGCACGCTTTAGTAAACGTCCGCAATCAAACGGTAATCTCGGAAAGGTTAATACGTACTGCTTTTTGTTGGGTGTTTTACATGTCACGTGGTTCCCAGTGACCGTGTCAGATATCTCCGCGATTAATCCATTTACACGTACGTTAACCAAAATTAATTTATCGACGTATCACATACGTGTATTAGTAACCGAATAAAGGTATAAATAGATGTTTACAGTGGTATATCTTTTTAAAGATGTGTTACAATAATTGATCGTATCATTTGCAAATGTGTATGTTCAATTTATTTCGCATTTTATGCTTTTAGGGGTAATCTCGTTGACATCTCAAAGAGGTGGCCCAAAATCGTGTTTTTAAGTTTCATATTGGTGTTCATCAGATGGAAGAAATCAAAGAGTCTCCAGACTATATCTGGTTCAGAAGCACAGTTCCACTGAAAAGAGTAAGTAGTATTGCTCAATTTTATGCATAATATTTAACAAACGCAAGATGTATTTCTTTTCTTGTCGCGTTCATTCCCTTTTATCGTTTCTTCCCCTGCGTGTTTCCATGTCTTACTTGCTTGATATTTAATTCTGCAATTGTGCTAAATTTAAGTAAATATGACTCAGTGGGTTGACCAAGCATGCATTATTGTAAAGCCTTGGGAAAAAGTTTGACTTGAAGAAAATCCTTGTAGGCTACAGTGGAGGGAAAAAAAGTCTCAGAGAGCAGTACCATAAACACTTAGCCATGAAGAATCATGCTGTGCTATCAAACTATTTTTTTTTTATTTTAACCCCCCCCCCCCCCCCCCCTGTAAACAGTACACCATATAGAATACGGGTCGAGAGAGTGCAATTCTTGTTATTACAAAAAACACTGTAAAATATGTTGTATATATTTTTTTATTCAAAAAAAATCCGCGAAGCTCTGAGTCCGCGGTAGCTGAACCGCGAAGTAGCGAGGGAACACTGTATTGCATTTTCAATCTGGACGTAGGCTAACAAGCTACATATTGGGGTCACAATGATAATTTGCACATACAGTGGGGCAAACAAATATTTAATCAACCACCAATTGTGCAAGTTATCCTACTTGAAAAGATTAGAGAGGGATGTAATTGTCAACATGTGTAAACCTCAACCATGAGAGAAAGGATGTGGGGGGAAACAGAAAATTACATTGTCTATTTTTTAAAGAGTTTAGTTGCAAAGAAGGGTGGAAAATGGGTATTTGGTCAATACCAATCGTTAATCTCAATACTTTGTTATGTACCCTTTTTTGGCAATAACGGAGGCCAAACATTTTCTGTAAGTCTTCACAAGCTTTTCACTCACTGCTGCTGGTATTTTGGCCCATTCCTCCATGCAGATCTCCTCTAGAGCAGTGATGTTTTGGGGCTGTCGTTGGGCAACTTTCAACTCCCTCCACAGATTTTCTATGGGGTTGAGATCTGGAGACTGGCTAGGCCATTCCACTCCAGGACGTTGAAATTCTTCTTACGAAGCCACTGCTATGTTGCCCAGGCTGTGTGTTTGGGATCATTGTCACGCTGAAAGACCCACGTCTCACCTTCAATGTCCTTGCTGATGGAAAGTGATTTTCCCTCAAAATCTCTCGATGCATGGCCCCATTCATTCTTTCCTTTACACAGATCAGTTGTCCTGGGCCCTTTGCGGAAAAAACACCCAAAACATGATGTTTCCACCCCCATGCTTCACAGGTATGGTGTTGTTCGGATACAATGGAGTATTCTTTCTCCTCCAAACACGAGAACCTGTGTTTCTACCAAAAAGTTATATTTTGGTTTGATCTCACCATAACACTCCCCCAGTCCTCTTCTGGATCATCCAAATGAAGGGCTTGGATGAGTACTGGCTTCAGCAGGGGGACACATCTGCCAGTGCAGGATTTGAGTCCCTGTTGGCGCATTTTGTTACTGATGGTGGCATTTGTTACTCTGGTCCCAGCTCTGTAGGTCATTCACTGGGTCCCCCGTGTGGTTCTGGGATTTTTGCTCAGCATCCTTGTTATCAGTTTGACGCCACGGGGAGAGATCTTGCACGAGTCCCAGATCGAGGGAGATTATCAGTGGTCTTGTGTGTCTTCCATTTTCTAATAATTGCTCCCGTAGTTGATTTTTTTTTCACACCAAGCATTTTACCTATTGCAGATTCATTCTTCCCAGCCTGGTGCAGGTCTACAATTTTGTCTCTGGTGTCATTTGACAGGTTGCTGGTCTTGGCCATAGTGGAGTTTGGAGTGGGAGAGACTCAGGTTGTGGACCGTTGTATTTTGTACTGATGAGTTAAAATAGATGCTATTAAAACAGGTAACGAGTGGAGACCTCGTTAGAAGTTAGATATCTTTGACAGCCAGAAATCTTGCTTGTTTTTAGGTGACCAAATACTTATTTTCCACTCTAATTTGGAAATAAATTCTTTAAAAATTTACCCATGATGACGATTACAGGCCTCTCAAATACTTTCAAGTAGGAGAACTTGCACAATTGGTGGTTGACTAAACACTTATTTGCGCCACTGTACATTGTGTGATCTACAACGTGTATAACGCATACCGAAAAATTAAGAGTTCATGTGACAGTTGTCAAACAAGGGTTTATAATTGCACCAGGGTTTAGTTGGTGCAGAATCAAATGATCTTTTTTGTGTAGTGGATTAAAATAAAAGGAAGTTCTAAACAGGTTAGTTCCCCATCAAATTTCAGTGTAGCATATTAGCACAAAGACAGTACAGAGTTTCAGAAAGGGAAACTACAGTACACAGTGGTACCTCGACATACCCTAATCTGTTCCGGGACTGATATTGTATGTTGAGCTTTTCGTAACTCAAGCGAACGTTTCCAATTGAAATTAACTAAAAACAAATTAATTTGTTCCAACCCTCTGAAAAAAAAACACAAAAACAGAATATTGGATTGGAAAAAAAGTATTATTTCTTGTAATTCACCATCTATTAACAAAGTAACACATAACTAGTGCTTAATAGTAATAAAATATGTTTAATAGAACTAAAATTAGACAAATTTCGCCGACGGGATAGAGACGCACAGAGAGGGCTGCGGGGTTTCCATGACAATGCACTCGTAACGAAAACAAACAAATTTAAATAAACTTTGCTTAATATATACAGACTCTCAAACATGCATTGAATGTAACTACACAAAACTGAATTCTAATTTTGTTTTAATTTATTACCTTCGTTCTGACCAACGAGAAGTAGTCTTGAATAAGCGATCGCGGGAGCCAACAGGCTAAGGAAGGAAAAGCTGGAAATGCCTACCTATGTATTGATTGTGGGTAATGAAGTTTTATTTTGAGAAAGGGGGCCATTGGCTATCGGTGTTGTGTGCACGAGTATACTACTTCATTACCCAGAAAACCCTCTTTTTGCCCGCGCATGCCCGTTGTGCGTTTTCTGGTCCGTGTAGGCCAGGGGTGTCAAACTCCCTTTGGTCTGCCGGCCGAATACAGCTTAATTTGAGATCAAGCGGGCCGGACCAGTAAACTCATTGCAAAATTACATAGAACTAATAATAAGCCCACTTGATTCCTTTGTATTAGTCACTAATACTAATAATTAGTGCAATGAGTAAATTATCAAAATGTTTATTAACAGAATTTTCCTTTTCCATTATGAACAATATATTATGAACAACCTTTTACCAGGTCAAGGTGGTCCCAGATCCGCCGCAGTGTTGCTTTCATGGTGTCTGCACGGACTATAACACTGTGCTCCTAGCGGATAATACAAGAACTACACATTTTAAAGAAAATTTATATTTTTTTATACAATGCAGCTTTCTTCCCCGGGCCATACCAAACCATGAGACGGGCCGGATCCGGCCCGTGGGCCGTATGTTTGACACCACTGGTGTAGGCGAAAGAAACCGCTCTGTAGATATGTTATCCACGAAAGAGATGTGGCAAGACAGTGCCATGGCCACCTGGCTTGGTCGCGTCTCGAAATTTTGATCGTATCTAGGGCGAATTATTCGATCGGAATTTTCATCGTATCTCAAGCATGTCGTAGGTTAAGCTGATCGTAGGTTGAGGTACCACTACTTTTTTTTACATTTTAAGCACAATGCCAAATAATTCATTTTGTAATGCACTGAATGCCTCCATGAAGGCGTTTTTTTCCTTCATCCATATGAATTTTATATTGATTTATAAAATTGCAAGCCATTGACAATTTTGTTAAAGTAATTCTAAAAATGTGTTCCTTTAATATCTGCCATCATTATGGCCGTTTTTATGAATAAATGAAGTCTAAATTTTACAATGTCAAATCAACTAACAGGAAGGTGCAGCTGGGGGCAGAGAGGCCTCAATCAGACAAAACTTTATACGCTTTCTGTCAGAGGCCAGGGGTGGTCGTACAGCCCACCGACAGTATGTGAGCTTGTGTGGAACATCAAAGAAAGCCTACCAGAAAGGAGTAAATAGCAGACAAGAAAATCCCAAATACACCCTTCAGTTACCCAGTCATACGCACCTGGTTTTCAAGGTAATCACCCCCCAATCAACCTCTAACCACCAATAAACTGAAAAAAGGGAGGAAGAGAATGAGTTGTTCATGTGTGTGAAGGACCAAGGCCCTTTGAAGTTGGGGCAAAGAACTAAGGGAGTAAAAAAAAAAACTTGACAGTTGAAAACCAGCATGGACAAAGACAGGATTAATGGTCTCAAATCACAAGTATGGTGCAACAAGCCACCGGTAAAGCAACCATCCTGCTGAAGCAGGTGATGAGCTCAGCTAAGAGTGCTTTCACCAAACAGGCAAACTACCTATGCAGAACTGCTGGACACCTGGCAAAGTCAGAGTTGGAGTATGAATTCAGAATACTTCACTTGCACGGGATGTAAATGTCACTAATGACAACTATAAACTTGGCCATCCAGCTGAGCTAGCAGGTGATTAGGAACATGAAGAAATAACATTGGATAAGCAGCAACTGATGGACGTGGCGAAGACCATACAGGACTGCAACACCAGCTTCACTGCTGGTTGAAGTAAGAAAACCAAAGAACTGCTTCTATGCTGAAAAGACAGAATTGTTTGTGATGCAAAGAACTGCAGAGGAGGAAATGAGAGGAAGCGCTCTTTTGGTACAGCCTGCAGCACAGCCATCCCAGCATCCTATTCTTGAACCAACCAGTTTACCCAGATTCTATGGCTCCAAATGGTACTTCCATCACTGGAAAAGGGACTGGGGGAGTCATCAGAGACGATGTGGGCCAACTGGCTCAGTAGAAGCTAAAATGATCCAGCTCCTTGACAATGTTGATGAGAAGATCCGCGGAGACCTAAGACTGTCCACCTATAAAACTGCAAAGGACATGTTCAAGGTACTGTGAAATTAATTTGGAAACAAGACAGCCATAGCCCTGGAAATCATTGATGACCTTGAGTGACTCAAAATATGAAAAAGATACAAGTATCAAATCCCCCAAAACGTAAATGCAATACCTTCTCCGTTATTTTGTTTTGAAAATATTGTCGCAGATGCATTGATTCTCACTTTATAACATCGCTACTAACCACTGGCTCTCATTTCATGTAGTTTCCTTATTAAACACATACATTTCTCCTCTTTCTCGCTTTAGATTATTGTTGATGATGATGACAGCAAAGTCTGGTCCTTGTATGATGCCGGCCCAAAGAGCATCAGGTGCCCCATTGTGTTCATTCCACCTGTGAGTGGGACTGCAGAAGTGTTCTTCCAACAGATGTTGGCTTTGACGGGATGGGGCTACAGAGTCATATCAGTGAGTTCAAAAGAAATTAGTTTAAAATCAAGTTGTAAAAAGCACAATGCTAACAGATACAAGTGTAGCAAATTTCAGGAGGGAAGTTCAGTTAACAAGTCAATAAATCATTACTGATGCTGGGCCTGGGCGATATGACAAAACTTGATATCACGATAAAATAAAATTCTTATATTGATAATTATCACGATAGCTATCACGTACCTGTCATCCTCGGTCAATTACTCTCATTTTTAATGATTGCAATTCCCTTTATTAAGCGATTCTTCTTTTTTTTTAAACTAAAAATGTCCTGCGGCACATATACTCACATGGGGCGCACGTGAAAGTAAAAGAAAAGGGGATGACTTTCTGACGCGCTATAATCATATTGTGAAAAGGCAGACAGGTGAAATTGGAATGCATGTGCATATCAAGGCTAAAGCTCGACAAGGTTATTAATTTATTCTATTAGCATTAGCTGATAACGTTTTCGTCTGCTACCAAAGACCGAGACAACCTGTGAATTCTAAAATATTGCATAATCTAAGATGTTATTGCACAGAAGGGATTGTGTGCCTTACTAATGCAAGTTCAGAGCCCTGATGCCTGTGGGAAAAACTTTCCCTAAGTATATTTTTCCATGTATTGTGAGTTCTGTAGCGTCTGCCACAGGGCAGCAGCTGGACCTGGTTGTGACCAGGGTGGTATGGGTCCCTAATAATGTTCCGGCTCTGCGAAGGTAGCGAGGGCTGGCAATGTCATACATTGAGGGCAGAGCAGTCGAAGATCTTCTGGGTGGTATTGATCACTCTCTACATGGCTTTTCTGTCTGCTGACGCGCTTTCATTGTACCACACTTTAATGCAGTATGCCAGGATGCTCTCCACAGTGGTTCTACAGAAGCTTAGTGTCCAAGTTGTTCCTCTTGAGTACCATCAGGAAATAAATCATTTTAGGGCCTTTTTCACCACTACCCTGGTGTTGTTAGACCAGGAGAGCTTGTCCTTTACGTGAACCCCCAGGAATTTGAAGGACTGGACCCTGTCTACGCATACTCCTTTTATGAGGAGTGGGGCATGATCTGTGTTGCATTCGCGAAAGTCCAGGATTATTTCTTAAGTTTTGCGGTGTTTATTGTGAGGTTGTTCACCAAACCACAACAAAGACAGTTTGTTGACCTCATCTTTGTAGGCAGACTGAACCCCTCACCCCAGCAGCCTTCCTTGTGTTCACAGTCCGCACTACCTGTCTCACTTCATGTTCCTGAACTGCTGCAAGGTGGTGGATGTGTGGAAACTGAATCCGATTTGTCAGTCTAAAAGCGGCAAACAAACGGTTCAATTCCTCTGCTTGTGAGGCATCTGTGTTAACAGACACCTCATTTGTAATTCGTAATGTGTCGTATTCCCTGCCACTTCTTCTGTGGGTAATTTTCTGTGAAGTGCTCCTCAATTTTCCTTTTTATATTCTGCCTTGGCCTTTTTAATGCCTCTATTCAGGTCTGCTCTGGCCGAGCTGTATTGTAGCTTGTCTCCTGACCTGAAGGTGGTTTAGGGCATTTAATGAGAGCCTGTATCTCACTGGTCATCCAGGGTTTTTGGTTAGGAAAAACCCGTATACGTTTATTAACAGTGAATTGTGGCCTGAACCTGTATCTGCAGGCTTGAATAATTTTCCGTTGAGTATAGATAAAGTACACGACAGTGAGACTTCAATTTTAGTCGGTAGGTTGGGTGTTTTCCATCTCATAATTGTTCATTTTGGGGCGTTGTTACAGTCCTTTCGCTTTCACTCTGTCTGCGCTGCCCCATCACTAACCTTGCTCAATGACTAGCTAGAAATGGGCGATAAAACAATAATGATAATTATCGCAAAATAATTTTGGTCAACAATAATGAAAACGTATGATAGAAATCTGATTTTTTTAAACTGCATTTATAGTACCTGACCTGCAAAATGAACGTGGGGGCTGTTGCGACATGAACACTAGTTCAAAACCAACGCTCAGGAGAAGAGGATAAGGAAATATGACTTTAGCTTGGTTAGCCATAAAGGCTAACACGGAGCATGAACGCAAAAGGACAAATACACAGCCAAAATGAGTGATTATGAGATTCAGGTAAACACAGAGCCGATCCACAAAAAGATCAAGTGAATCCTCCTTGGTGTTTTATTTTTTACTTTTTAAATGGCTCGTAAATAATGTGTCAAAAAGCAGCCTTATAGAAATGCCCGGAACCCACTGTCCTCATTTGAGGACAGCCTGTAATAAATTCTTACTTGATATAAGGATGTTTCCACATTTTATGTCAATGTTCTGAAAATGTTGCAAAAATCTAAAACTCATTTTCTTGGGTTAAAATGGGTTTAATTAATTTTACTTTTTCATAATATATGGTAAAACGTTTTAACTTGGGTTTAATTAGGTTAAGTTCATCTAACATTGTATTTATTTTTCTTTCAACTGGCAATTTTAAACCTTTCTTTTGATGAAGATGACATGACACTGCTTCCTAATGGTGATGATGTCTTCAGTCGATTATTTAAATTGCCAATGCGTATGAGTGTGAGTGTGGATGGTTCTCCGGCTGGCCACCGATTCACGGTTTCCACCACCTCTGGCTCGGCGTTTGCTGCTCCAGCACCCACCGTGACCCTAATGAGGGTAAAGCGGATCACAAAATGAGATGAGAAAGTCCTCTCAAAATTTCTTCAGGTTGTATTCTTTACTTTTCATAGTTTAGAAGGGGTTGTCTTAGCTTCATTGCACAACAGAACAACAAAAATACTTTTAAAAATAATATTCCATTATAAGGTAATATAGTTGCTTTCCTTTTTGAACGAGAAAAGTACTTATTTTATTTATTCACAGAAATTTCAAATTTGAAACGAAAAAGATGATAATGATTGTAATAATTATTAATATTGACTGATAATTTTATAAAATCAGGAATACAATTTTTGTCATATAGCCCAGCTCTATGATTAGCTGTTCCTCGCCATCTTCTTCGTCTCCTGAATGTTGATTTGCATCACATTGCATCAGTGCCATCATTATTTTTGGTGCAATTACATATTATATTTGTCACTTCTTATCATTAGTTTTTATTATTACTGCTGACAAAACTTATTTGACCATAATTACTGTTGCCGCCCAGTGTCTGAGTGGTTAGCATGTCGGCTTCACAAGTTTTAGGCTCCTGGGTTCAAATCAAATCCAAGGTAGCCCCCCCCTGTGTGAAATTTGCATATTCTCCCTGGGCCTGTGTGGGTTTCCTCCCGCATTCCAAAAACATGCATGGTAGGCAAATTGGACACTAAATTGCCCCTAGGTATGGGTCTGAGTGTGCATTATTAGCTGTCTCTTTGTGCCTTGCGATTGACTGGCCACCGATTCAGGGTGTCCCCCACATGCAAACTCCACACAGGTGGACGTGACCAGGTTTTAAACCCAAGACCACAGACTTGTGAGGTCGACTCACTAACCCCTTGCCCCCCCGGGCCGCCTCGAAAATGAATGACTCATGAATAATTACCGTGTTATCACCCAGTCCTAACTGATGCTGTTGACTGAAAAGTTCAGGTTGACTGTGTTTGTTGCTACATTTATTCTGTTTTATTTCAGCTTCAGTTTCCTGTGTATTGGGACCTTATGGAGTTCTGTGATGGATTTAGGAAGCTTCTCGACCACCTACAGTTAGATAGAGTAAGCTTTTCTTGTCATTTTGGTCAGTTTATCCTTTGGTTAAATTTGGCAAAGTTTTACTTTTTATTTGCTTTATGGGATAAACTTGAGCGTCTCGACCAGGGGTGTCAATCTATTTTTTTTGTCACGGGCCACGTTGTAGTTTAGGGCCCTTATGTTTGCCATTTAGGCTGCCAAAATTAATCGATGAATGATTTGATAGATTTCCCGATCGAGCTGAGCAATCATTTTTGGACATTCAAATTAGTACAAATTTTCTGCAATTACAGTCATTCCTCTACTTACGAAATCAATTGGTTCCAAAACTTTTCCTAACTTAAAATTTCCAGGTGTATTTTATTTTATATTGTAAATTATGTAATTTGTTCCACGGTCCTCACACATCTGCCAACTAAACGGTTTAAAATTGGTCAACATTTTGTAAGAAAGATATGCAAAGCAAAAACATGAGGATATCATCCTATAATTATTTGATAATATTTGATAATAGAGAGATGTTGCGAGAGATAGAGATGTAGAGATGTAGGGAGAGAGAGATGTAGGGAGAGAGAGATGTAGGGAGAGAGAGAGAGAGATGTAGAGAGAGAGAGAGAGAGATGCAGAGAGAGAGAGAGATGGAGAGAGAGAGAGAGAGAGAGAGAGAGAGAGAGAGAGAGAGAGAGAGAGAGAGAGAGAGAGAGAGATGTAGAGAGAGAGAGAGATGTAGAGAGAGAGAGAGAGATGTAGAGAGAGAGAGAGAGAGAGATGTAGAGAGAGAGAGAGATGTAGAGAGAGAGAGAGATGTAGAGAGAGAGAGAGAGATGTAGAGAGAGAGAGAGATGTAGAGAGAGAGGGAGAGAGAGATGTAGAGAGAGAGAGAGATGTACAGAGAGAGATGTAGAGAGAGAGAGAGATGTAGAGAGAGAGAGAGATGTAGAGAGAGAGATGTAGAGAGAGAGAGAGATGTAGAGAGAGAGAGAGATGTAGAGAGAGAGAGAGATGTAGAGAGAGAGGGAGAGATGTAGAGAGAGAGAGATGTAAAGAGAGAGAGATGTAGAGAGAGAGAGAGAGATGTAGAGAGAGAGGGAGAGATGTAGAGAGAGAGAGAGAGAGATGTAGAGAGAGAGAGAGAGATGTAGAGAGAGAGGGAGAGATGTAGAGAGAGAGAGAGAGAGATGTAGAGAGAGAGAGAGAGATGTAGAGAGAGAGATGTAGAGAGAGAGATGTAGAGAGAGAGATGTAGAGAGAGAGAGATGTAGAGAGAGAGAGATGTAGAGAGAGAGATGTAGAGAGAGAGATGTAGAGAGAGAGAGAGGTGTAGAGAGAGATGTAGAGAGAGAGATGTAGGAGAAAGAGATGTAGAGAAAGAGATGTAGAGAGAGATGTAGAGAGAGAGAGAGATGTAGAGAGAGAGAGAGAGAGATGTAGAGAGAGAGAGATGTAGAGAGAGAGAGAGAGAGAGAGAGAGATGTAGAGAGAGAGAGAGAGAGAGAGAGATGTAGAGAGAGAGAGATGTGAGAGAGAGAGATGTAGAGAGAGAGAGATGTAGAGAGAGAGAGAGATGTAGAGAGAGATTGAGAGATGTAGAGAGAGAGAGAGATGT
>NW_027551606.1:1640724-1703224 GCF_051989575.1 Stigmatopora nigra
ATACACACACACACACACCTATACACACCTACACCTATACACACACACACACCTTTACACACCTACACACACCTATACACACCTACACACACGTATACATACCTACACACACACATATACACACCTACACACACACCTATACACACCTACACACACACCTATACACACACCTACACACACACCTATACACACACCTACACACACACCTATACACACACCTACACACACACACCTATACACACCTACATACACACACCTACATACACACACCTATACATACATACACACACACACACCTATACATACACACACACAAACACCTATACATACACACACACCTACACACACACACCTACACACACACTTCTACACACACACACCTACACACACACCTACACACACACTTACACACACACACACACCTCTACACACACTTCTACACACACACACACACCTCTACACACACTTCTACACACACACTCTTCTACACACACACACTTCTACACACACACACACACTTCTACACACACTCTTCTACACACACACTTCTACACACACACACTTCTACACACACACACACACACTTCTACACACACACACCTATACACACACACACCTATACACACACACACCTATACACACCTTTACACACACCTTTACACACCTTTACACACACATATACACACCTATACACACCTACACTTACCTATACACACCTATACACACCTACACACACACACACACCTATACACACCTACACACACACACACACCTGCACACACACACACCTATACACACCTACACACACACACACACACCTATACACACCTACACACACACACACACCTGCACACACACACCTATACACACCTACACACACACACACACACCTATACACACCTACACACACACACACACCTATATTCACCTATACACACACCTATAGACACACACAAACACCTACACACACACACACAGCTACACACTCACACACCTACGCACACACACACCTACACACACACACCTAGACACACACACCTACACACACACCTACACACACCTACACACACACACACCTACACACACACACACACCTCCACACACACACCTCCACACACACACACCTCCACACACACACACACCTCCACACACACACACACACCTCCACACACACACCTCCACACACACACCTCCACACACACACTTCTACACACACACACACTTCTACACACACACACTTCTACACACATACACACTTCTACACACACACACACACTTCTACACACACACACACTTCTACACACACACACGTCTACACACACACACTTCTACACCCACACATTTCTACACCCACACACTTCTACACACACACATTTCTACACACACACACTTCTACACACACACACTTCTACACACACACACACTTCTACACACACACACACTTCTACACACACACACACTTCTACACACACACACACTTCTACACACACCTATACACACACCTATACACACACACCTATACACACACACACCTATACACACACACCTATACACACACGCCTATACACACACACAACTATACACACACCTATACACACACCTATACACACACCTATACACACACCTATACACATACACCTATACACACACACCTATACACACACACCTATACACACACACCTATACACACACCTATACACACACACCTATACACACACCTATACACACACATACACACACACCTATACACACACTTATACACACGTATACACACACACCTATACACACCTATACACACACACCTATCCTATACACACACACCTATCCTATACACACACACACCTATCCTATACACACACACCTATCCTATACACACACACCTATCCTATACACACACACACACCTATCCTTTACACACACACACACCTATCCTATACACAAACACACACCTATGCTATACACACACACACACCTATGCTATACACACACACACCTATCCTATACACACACACACCTATCCTATACACACACACACCTATCCTATACACACACACCTATCCTATACACACACCTATCCTATACACACACACACCACACACACACACACACCGCCACACACACACCTCCACACACACCTCCACACACACCCCCACACACCTCCACACACACGCCACACACACAGACACACACCTCCACACACACACACACACACCTCCACACACACACACAAAGACACACACACCTCCACACACACACACCTCCACACACACACACACCTCCACACACACACACACCTCCACACACACACACACATACACACACCTACACACACACACCTACACACACACACACGCACACCTACAAACACACACACCTACACCTACACACCTATTCACACACCTACACACACACACATACACACACACCTACACACACACACACACCTACACACACACACCTACACACACACACACACACCTACACACACACTTCTACACACACACACTTCTACACACACACTTCTACACACACTTCTACTCACACACCTTTACACACACCTTTACACACACCTATACACACACACCTATACACACCTACACACACACCTATACACACCTACACACACCTACACACACACACCTATACACACCTACACACACACACCTACACACACACACCTATACACACCTACACACACACACACCTATACACACCTACACCTATACACACACACCTTTACACACCTACACACACACCTATACACACCTACACACACGTATACATACCTACACACACACATATACACACCTACACACACACCTATACACACCTACACACACACCTATACACACCTACACACACACACCTATACACACACCTACACACACACACACCTATACACACACCTACATACACACACCTATACACACACCTACATACACACACCTATACATACATACACACACACACACCTATACATACACACACACAAACACCTATACATACACACACACCTACACACACACACCTACACACACACTTCTACACACACACACCTACACACACACTTACACACACACACACACCTCTACACACACTTCTACACACACACACACCTCTACACACACTTCTACACACACACTCTTCTACACACACACACTTCTACACACACACACTTCTACCTACACACACACACTTCTACACACACACACCTATACACACACACCTATACACACCTTTACACACACCTTTACACACCTTTACACACCTTTACACACACATATACACACCTATACACACCTACACACACCTACACTCACCTATACACACCTATACACACCTACACACACACACACCTATACACACCTACACACACACACACCTACACACCTACACACACCTATACACACCTACACACACACACACCTATACACACCTACACACACACACACACCTATACACACCTACACACACACACCTATACACACCTACACACACACCTATACACACCTACACACACACCTATACACACCTACACACCTATACACACCTATATTCACCTATACACACACCTATAGACACACACACACACCTACACACACACACACACCTATGCACACACACACCTACACACACATATACACACCTATACACACCTACACTCACCTATACACACCTATACACACCTACACACACACACACCTATACACACCTACACACACACACACACACCTACACACACACACACCTATACACACCTACACACACACACACACCTATACACACCTACACACACACACACACCTATACACACCTAGACACACACACACCTATACACACCTAGACACACACACACCTATACACACCTACACACACACCTATACACACCTACACACACACCTATACACACCTATATTCACCTATACACACACCTATAGACACACACACACACCTACACACACACACACCTATGCACACACACACCTACACACACACACCTAGACACACACACCTACACACACACACACCTACACACACACACACCTACACAAACACACACACACCTCCACACACACACCTCCACACACACACACCTCCACACACACACACACCTCCACACACACACACACACCTCTACACACACACACACCTCTACACACACCTCCACACACACACCTCCACACACACACTTCTACACACACACACTTCTACACACACACACACTTCTACACACATACACACTTCTACACACACACACACACACTTCTACACACACACACACACACACACACTTCTACACACACACACACACTTCTACACACACACACTTCTACACACACACACTTCTACACACACACTTCTACACCCACACATTTCTACACCCACACACTTCTACACACACACATTTCTACACACACACACTTCTACACACACACACTTCTACACACACACACACTTCTACACACACACACACTTCTACACACACACACACTTCTACACACACCTATACACACACACCTATACACACACACCTATACACACACACCTATACACACACGCCTATACACACACGCCTATACACACACACCTATACACACACCTATACACACACCTATACACACACCTATACACACACCTATACACACACCTATACACACACACCTATACACACACACCTATACACACACACCTATACACACACACCTATACACACACCTATACACACACCTATACACACACCTATACACACACCTATACACACACACCTATACACACCTATACACACACTTATACACACACACCTATACACACCTATACACACACTTATACACACCTATACACACACACCTATACACACCTATACACACACACCTATCCTATACACACACACACACCTATCCTATACACACACACCTATCCTATACACACACACCTATCCTATACACACACACACCTATGCTATACACACACACACACCTATCCTATACACACACACCTATCCTATACACACACACACCTATCCTATACACACACACCTATACTATACACACACACCTATCCTATATACACACACACACCTATCCTATACACACACACCTATCCTATATACACACACACACCTATCCTATACACACACACACACCTATCCTATACACACACACACACACCTATCCTATACACACACACACACACACCTATCCTATACACACACCTACACCTATATATGTATGTATGTATGTATGTATGTATGTATGTGTGTGTGTGTGCGTGTGTGTGCGTGTGTGTGCGTGTGTGTGCGCGCGTGTGCGTGTGCGCGCGTGTGCGCGTGCGCGCGCGCGCGTGCGTGCGTGCGTGCGTTATCCTGTTGTCAGGACATTTGTGTCCATCATTTTTGAAATATTTTGAAGGGAATACAACAGCAAACTGCCCTTCGATAGTGAATGTGAGGGTGGAGGCGGGGCAAACAGCCAACCAGGCCAGGAGAACGTATGAAAATGTAAAACAAAATTAAAATTAAGTTTAGTGTAAGGTTTTATTAAACTTAATTTTGTGTCTGCATCATAATCCAAGTTCATTTAAATGTTTGTTATATTACGATTCACCGGTGCAATAAGCTTGTTTGTAGTTCATTTCAATGGGAAACATTCGTTCGAGTATACATACACACTCACACCTATACACACACACACACCTATACACACACACACACACACACCTATACACACACACACACAACTATACACACACACACACACCTATACACACACACACCTATACACACACACACCTATACACACACACCTATACACACACACACACCTATACACACACACACACGTATACACACACACACCTATACACACACCTATACACACACACACACACACACACACGTATACACACACAGACCTATACACACACCTATACACACACCTACACACACACCTATACACACACCTATACACACACCTACACACACCTACACACACACCTACACACACCTATACACACACCTACACACACACACATACCTATACACACCTATACACACACACATACCTATACATACACACACAAACCTATACATACACACACACACACCTATACATACACACACACACCTATACATACACACACACACCTATCCCATACATACACACACACCTATACACACACACCTATAGACACACACCTATACATACACACACACACCTATCCTATACATACATACACACACCTATACACACACACACACACCTATACACACACACACACCTATACACACACACCTATACACACACACACACCTATACACACACACCTATACACACACACACACACACCTATACACACACACACCTATACACACACACCTATATTCACCTATACACACACACACCTAAACACACACACACACACCTAAACACACACACACACCTACACCTACACACACACACCTACACCTACACACACACACCTATATTCACCTATACACACACACACCTAAACACACACACACACCTACACACACACACACCTACACACACACACCTACAGACACACACCTACACACACACACACCTCTACACACACACACACTTCTACACACACACACACACACACTTCTACACACACACACTTCTACACACACACACACTCTTATACACACACACACACACTTCTACACACACACACACTTCTACACACACCTATACACACACCTATACACACACCTATACACACACCTATACACACACCTATACACACACCTATACACACACCTATACACACACCTATACACACACACCTATACACACACACCTATACACACACCTCTACACACACACCTCTACACACACACCTATACACACACACCTATACCCACACACACCTATACACACACACACCTATACACACACACCTATACACACACACCTATACACACCTATACACACACCTATACACACCTATACACACACACCTATCCTATACACACACACCTATCCTATACACACACACCTATCCTATACACACACACCTATCCTATACACACACACCTATCCTATACACACACACCTATCCTATACACACACCTATCCTATACACACACACCTATCCTATACACACACACCTATCCTATATACACACACACACCTATCCTATATACACACACACCTATCCTATACACACACACACACACACCTATCCTATACACACACACACACCTATCCTATACACACACACACACCTATCCTATACACACACACACCTATTCTATACACACACACACCTATTCTATACACACACACCTATCCTATACACACACACACCTATCCTATACACACACACACACCTATCCTATACACACACACACACACCTATTCTATACAGACACACACACCTATTCTATACACACACACCTATCCTATACACACACCTATCCTATACACACACACACACACACCTATCCTATACACACACACCTATCCTATACACACACACCTATCCTATACACACACACACCTATCCTATACACACACCTATCCTATACACACACACCTATCCTATACACACACACCCATCCTATACACACACACCTATCCTATACACACACACACCTATCCTATACACACACACCTATCCTATACACACACACACACACCTATCCTATACACACACACACACACACCTATCCTATACACACACACCTACACCTATATATGTATGTATGTACGTACGTACGTACGTACGTATTTACATACGTAAATATAAAAATACCTATACATATATCTTATATATATGCGTGCGTGCGTACGTACGTACGTACGTACGTGTAATAATCTATCTAAATATAAAAATATCTATACATATATCTTATATATATGCGTGCGTGCGTGCGTACGTACGTACGTACGTACGTACGCACGCACGCATATATATAAGATATATGTATAGATATTTTTATATTTAGATAGATTATTACATATGTAGATATTTACATACAGTGGTACCTCGACATAAAAGCACCCAGACAAACGAGCATTAGGAGAGATTTTCGAAATAGATACGAAAAAAAATACAGATACAAGAAAGCCAAGTGGCCAAGACATGAGACTTTCATGTTGGCTCTTTTTGTCTGCATCTCCTCGTGTATAACAGATATCTACGAGCACTGGGCGGAGCGGTTGCATTTTTTTTCAATGTTTTTTTCCGCCACTCAGCACGAATGCCAGAGCGATCGCTCATACAAGTAGTATATATTACTTCTCGTTAGCTGCTCATAAGAACATCAGGGGCACTGGCTCACAACTCCCTCGTGTAATGTATCTTCGAGCACTGAGCGTATTGCATTTGTTCAGTGTTTTTCCCCCCTTAGCCTGTTAGCTCTCAATGGCGGAGCGATCATTAATTCAAGACTACTTGTAGTATGCAAGTGGTCGTGCGTTATCCTGTTGTCAGGACATTTGTGTCCATCATTTTTGAAATATTTTGAAGGGAATACAACAGCAAACTGCCCTTCGATAGTGAATGTGAGGGTGGAGGCGGGGCAAACAGCTAACCAGGCCAGGAGAACGTATGAAAATGTAAAACAAAATTAGAAATAAGTTTAGTGTAAGGTTTTATTAAACTTAATTTTGTGTCTGCATCATAATCCAAGTTCATTTAAATGTTTGTTATATTACGATTCACCGGTGCAATAAGCTTGTTTGTAGTTCATTTCAATGGGAAACATTCGTTCGAGTTACAAGAATATCGAAATATGAGCTCAGTCCCGGAACGAATTATGCTCGCATCTCGAGGTACCACTGTATATAGATAGATATTTAAATATGTAGAGAGATATTTATACATGTAGAGGGATATATATTTATACATGTAGAGAGATATTTATACATGTAGACTCTACATGTATAAATATCTCTCTGCATGTATAAATATCTCTCTACAAGTATAAATATCTCTCTACAAGTATAAATATCTCTCTACATGTATAAATCTCTCTACAAGTATAAATATCTCTCTACAAGTATAAATATCTCTCTACAAGTATAAATATCCCTCTACATTGTAGAGGGATATTTATACTTGTAGAGAGATATTTATACTTGTAGAGAGATATTTATACTTGTAGAGAGATATTTATACTTGTAGAGAGATATTTATACTTGTAGAGAGATTTATACATGTAGAGAGATATTTATACTTGTAGAGAGATATTTATACTTGTAGAGAGATATTTATACATGCAGAGAGATATTTATACATGTAGAGAGAGATATTTAAATATCTCTCTACATTAATGGACTCAAACCGGTTCCACATAGGGCCGCAGTGGGTCCTGGATTTTGTTCCAACCGATCCAGTGCCGACATTTTAACCAATCAGGTGTCTTTAAAATAAGTAGCACCTGAATCTAATTAACTGATTGCACTTGCAAAAGGTATCCTTGTTGAGTTGGAATGAAAACCTGCACCCACTGCGGCCCTTTGAGGACCGGTTTGAGACCACTGCTCTACATATATAAATATCTCTACATCTTTAAATATGTAGATAGTATAGGTAAATGGGGATATATTCACGCATTTAAATAAATTAACCCAAATTAATCGATTTTCAATTCATCTTCTTGTTAATAATGTTGTTTGGATCACTTTTATACATTTCCTAATGTTATTTTGAGAAATATTACTTTATGTTGTACATTGTGATGTCAGGTTTAGCTACCTTTTCGTCTTTCTGAGGATAATCTTGTCCGATTTGTTCAAGGTTCATATTTTTGGTGCATCCTTGGGTGGCTTTCTCGCCCAGAAGTTTGCAGAATTTACATGCAAGTCCCCCAGAGTGCACTCTTTGATACTGTGTAATTCATTCAGTGACACCTCCATCTTTAACCAGACATGGACCGCAAACAGGTATTCATTTTTTATGCCGTTTAATATTGTCATGTAGTTCAAGAGCTCAGCGTGAACGTTCCTCAATTTTTATGAGTAGATTATTGAAAGATCAGTTACACTAGCCTTGCTCAGGCTCAGCCAAAAGAGGTGAGCCTCAATTGCAAATTCACATGTGCACGTTAAGCAGATGCGTTTTACAAATGCTTTAATGCAAATTTTCAATTGTAACGGTCACAGTGTATGCATTATCAACTACAAGCACACTGTGTTAGTCTTGCACTCAGTGTACAATTATAACAATAACAGAACAAAACAATCTTTAAAACATGTCCACATCACCAATAGAAGGGGACATACAGTATGGGCATGCAAGTTTGTATAAACAGTCTATTATTTTTTTGGCCAATGGTTACTGTGCCTTGTGAAATTATCCGGCCCCCTTAAATTTTTCAAATTATCACCACATTTCAGGCTTCAAACAAAGATATAAAAAAAATGTCATGAATCAACAAGTGGGACCTAATCCTGAAGTGGAACAAAAATTATTGGAAATGTTAAACTTTTTTAACCAATAAAAACTGAAATGTGGCACTTGCAATATTCTTTGGGCCATTTTACTTTCTGTGCAGTAAACTCACTCCCAGAGGTTCAGTGAGGATCTGTGAAAGATCCAATTTTGACTGATGATGATAAATAAAATCCCTGTTTTGTCATGTCTCCATATAAATGCACCTGCTCTGTGATAGTCTCAGTGTACTATTTCAAGTGCATAGAGCATCAGGAACACCAAGGAACACACCAAGTGGATTCAAGAAACTTGTGGTAAAGTTTATAGCAGAATTTGGATGCAAAAAGATTTCCTAAGCTTTAAACATCCCACGGAGCACTGTACAAGTAATCATATTAAAATGGGAGAAGATCAGACCACTGCAAATCTACTAAGACCCGGCAGTCACTCTTAACCTTCACCTTGAACAAGGAGAAGACTGATCACAGATGCTGCCAAGAGGCCCATCTGGTTGAATTGCAGAGATCTACAACGGAGGTGAGAGGGTCTGTCCATAAGACAATCAGTCGTACACTGCACAAATCTGGCTTTTATGAAGGAATGGCAAGAAGAAAGCCATTTCTCAAAGATATCCAATAAGTATTGTTTAAAGTCTCCCACAAGCCACCTGGGAGTCACACTGAACATGTGGAAGAAGGTGCTCCGGTCAGATGAAACCAAAATAACTTTTTGACCACAAGGTAAAATAATATGTTTGGCGTAAAAGCAACACAGCTCATCACTCTGAACATACAATCCCGATTTTCAAACATGGCATTGGTAGTGGCCTGGTTTGTGCCTGCTTCTCTTCAGCAGGGACAGGGAAGAAAAATGTAGCCAAATATAAGACCATTCTCCAAGAAAACCAGTTGGAGTCTGCAAAAAGACCTGAGATGGAGATGTATCTTCCAACAGGAAAATGATCAAAATTCATAAAGGCAAATTTACTTTGGAATGCTAAACGTATCCAGCTGTTAGAATGGCCAAGTCCAAATCCAGACCTGAATCCAATCGAGTCTGTGGGAAGATTTTAAGACTTCTGTTCACAAACGCTCTCCATCCAAGTTTAAGGGAGCTCAAATACTTTCAAAAGGCACTCTATTTCAAATATCATATAAGCAAGACAGCATACTGCTAATTTACGAAAAAAAAATATATTAAACATATTAACAGCACTAGCAATTGAAAGTTCTATCAGCAGCCCATTGGTATATTCAAAATATAAATGCAGAAGCAAATATTGAAAAGTGGATAACCTGCAATACGGACAAAAAAGATTCACAGTGCAGTGTAAAATAAAGCATTTCTAAAAAAGAAAATGTCATAATGCAGAGCAACATGAGTCGTTAGAGAAGACAAGTTTGGGGTGTGGTAGTGTTAGCATGGATGAGTTGGAGAGTCCTCTAGACACAAAAATAATTAGATTTCCTCTGCTTAGTTTTTGGTTGATGCCAGCGTTCATGTTGAAGAAGATTGTTCTAAGCAACTTTGCTAAAGGACCTGTAGACCCTGAAATGGCTAGTGCAATTGACTTCATGGTAGACAGGGTAAGGATAATTGTTTATCTTTTCCTTGCGGAATTGAAGTAGTCTAATGGGTATTTGAAATGTTACAGCTGGAGAGCCTCAATCAGAGAGAGCTGGCATCTAGGTTAACGCTTAACTGTCAGAACTCCTATGTGGAGCCACACAAAATAAAGGATGTCACCATGTCAATTATAGATGTAAGTTGAAATCCATGCACGGATTCAATACATTAATAAATCGAGTAATTTAATGATTGATAAAGTTTTTATTTATACTATCCAGGTTTTTGATCAGAGTGCACTCTCTTTAGAAGCAAAGGAAGAGATGTATAAATTATTTCCAAATGCCAAAAGAGCACATCTGAAAACCGGTGGGAATTTCCCTTACCTTTGCAGAAGTGCTGACGTCAACCTCTACATTCAGGTATGACCGAAGTAAATAAAGTTGTTTGTGATTTTGTTGTTGTTAGCCATAATTTAGAAAGTAGACTTTGTTGTGGGTGCACACTATAAAAATGCCCTTATAATGTTAATCTTTTGTTGGTTTGTTTGTTTGTTTGTTTGTTATTGCTTGAGTACAATGGAAATCTGTCCAAATATTTTTTCTGCTAACATGGCTTTACAAATGTTACCATAATAACGTACCTCTTGTTTAATTTGACCATAAAAATTTCTAACTTATAAAATGCTTGTGCATTTTTGTTCAGATATTTTCCATCCCCTTTTGCTCTTAAGTGCTTTTGCAAGTTGGACATCTATTATTTTTAATCTTGTTTATAATCCTATCAAATATTGACTACTGAAAAAAGAAAATGTAACTGACATTTATGGCTAGATAGGGATTTTGAGAGACAAAATTGTTAAGCTTAAAACCAAAGGCAATATTAAAATAATACTTTGGTGTAGCTAAAAATAAAATACAAGTTTAACTGTCTGGTTTCTCAATAATAAAAAGGTGCAGAAAAATCCCAGAGTAATTGTGGCAGGACTTATTAGCAAGAGGGATTCACAATTTGGCTTATACATAAGGGGCATACTGCAAGATGAAGGCATCTGGGCCAAGACTCCCAGACTTGCTTCCACCTGATTCAAAAGGCACAAAAAGACTTATTGCTTCAGTATGCCAAAAAAAAGACTTAACACTATGAGACACTGTTGAGTAGTGTCAAGGGAAACACGTTAACTCCTCTTTAGGCTTGTTACGACTCCCCCTGGGGTATGATATACCAGGGAGTCGCAACTATCACAGCAGACAGGTTCGGTCAAAGATGAGTTCGGGCACACAATTGCAAGTAGCCTTCAGTTATTTTTATTTACAACAAAGTCAATAAAACAGACTACGGGATAACATATGGGAAGCACGAGATATTAAAGTGGCACCCTCAAATAAACACGGCAAAAAAAACCCTCCCAGACAGGTGTTCAAATGAACACCCACAAAATACAGGAAATAAGACCGAAGGATGCCACTGTTAAACTGATGTAATATAATCTAGACAGGGGAATAACTGTGTCTAAATGCACAAACTATATGTATACCCATGGGTGTCTAAACTTATCTCAAGTCCCCCTATGCAACCCAAAATCATTAACAACACATACAAAATATAACAGGGAGTAACATACTCACAAGCCTGCAACTCAGCAAGGCATCAAGGACAAGGGCAAAGGCCAGGGCAAGGGCAAGGGGCGAACTGACAACTGAAAAGGCTTTAAATAAGGGCAGGAGGGATGATTGGGGAATTAATTACAGCTGTGTTGGCCTGGGCAGGGCTCTGTCACAGGGGTGGAGCCAGAGCTGCAGATAAGCACACACCTCCTACATAGTGTGTGTCCAGGCTGCCAGCCGTAACACCTCCTCCCTCAAGAGTCAACCTGTTGACGAAATCGAACCACCAACCTGCCTCAATCAATCAATACACTCCTGTTAAAACTCTCCTAAACTTGAGATAGGGCATTATACATAACGAGGAAGTGGTCGGTCCGGTGGGCGTCCGCGCCAGCCGATGACAAGGCGTGGCCGGTCTGGCGGGCGTCCGCGCCGGCCGGTGATGAGCTGTGGCCGATCTGGCGGGCGTCCACGCCAGCCGAGGACAAGGCGTGGCCGGTCTGGCGGGCGTCCGCGCCGGCCGGTAATGAGCTGTGGCCGATCTGGCGGGCGTCCACGCCAGCCAGAAATGAGCTGTGGCCGATCTGGCGGGCGTCCACGCCAGCCAGAAATGAGACGAGGAAGTGGTTGGTCCGGCGGGCGTCCGCGCCGGCCGGTGATGAGCTGTGGCCGATCTGGCGGGCGTCCACGCCAGCCGAGGACAAGGCGTAGCCGGTCTGGCGGGCGTCCGTGCCGGCCGATGATGAGCCGTGGCCGATCTGGCGGGCATCCGTGCTGGTCCTTCAAGTCTTGGCCAAGCCCCCTTCCTTTAGGAGACACTAGAATTTTAGAACGGTCAGGCACCTTACCCTGGTTGTTCGGAGGGTCGCCAACTCCCTCGTCCAGGGGTGCCAGAGCTTTGCCGCTCTTGCAGTCGCCGGCACCATCATCCAGGGGCGCCGGAGCATTGCTACCACTTCTGGGCTGGCAGTCGCTGACCAGAACGGTGCTTGGCAGAACAGTGCTAGAAAGAACTGTGCCTGGAAGGCCGGCCGGCACCGGAAGCCTGGTTAGTGGCTTCGGCACGTGTGCGACTGGCGGCCCCAGGGGCGACAGGAGTACTTTGCGTGGCCTCGGCACCGGAACTTGGGGTGCTTTCTGCAGGCTGATCTCCGCGGCGGACATTTTCTTCTTGCCTTGTTCTTTTTCAAGCCGCTCTTGCTCCAATTTTTTTTCTTTCTAAATTTTCCTGCTCCAAAATATTTTCTCTTTCAATCAGTTCTTTTTCTTTTCGCTCTGCTTCCAAGGCCTTTTCTCTTTCTAGTCGATCTTGCTCTAAGGCCTTTTCTCTTTCTAGTCGATCTTGCTCCAAGGCTTTTTCTCTCTCTTGCCTCTTAAATTCCAAAACTCTTTCTTTCTCAAGCCGTTCTTGCTCAAGACGTGCTTTCTCTAGTTGTGCAAACTCCAAAGCTTTTTCTCTCGCAAGCCATTCTTGCTCCACACGTGCTTTCTCTACACGCTCTAACTCCAAAGCTTTTTCTTTTGCAAGCCATTCTTGAGCTACACGTGCTTTCTCTACACGCTCAAGCTCCAAAGCTTTTTTTTTTCTCAAGCCGTTCTTGAGCTACATGTGCTTTCTCTACACGCTCAAGCTCCAAAGCTTTTTCTTTCTCAAGCCTTTCTTGAGCTACACGTGCTTTCTCTACACGCTCAAGCTCCTTTTGGCTACCATGCTGTTTCCAAGAAGGGTTTGGACTCCAGCAGGGTGTGGAGAAAAGAGTGCCGTCCATAGACCTGCGGCCATTTTGGAGTTTCTTGAGTTCAGCATCCAGTCTTGCTAGTTCAATCTCCTTTTCCTTGAGAGCTATCTGATGGGCATATTGCAAATCAAACTCCATTTTCTTGAGGGCCAGCTGATGAGCATACTCCTATCCCTAGCCTCATATTGCATACGTAATATCTTTAGAGCAATGGGGGCATTATCCCCAATAGATACAGCACCATATCCCTCTGGTTTTCCTTTTAAACAAGCCCTGGGATTTATAACTAGAGCCTTTACATTCAAGGTGACACCATTCCTGCCTACCTCATCTTTCTCCATCCTGCCTGATTCCTCAGAATCGACTAGAGACTGAGAGGAAACACCCGCAGATGCTCCTCCTGTGGCTTCTAAGTACTGCGCTGCTATTAATATATGGATAACCTCCTGCTTCAATTCAGCTAGCCTGGTAGTCCTGGACAGAGTGAACCCTAGATGAGCGGCAAGACCTAACAGATCTCTCCTCTTACATTGGTCAACCTGATCTACAGTGCCAAGTTAAAAAAAGGAACTCTTCCGCATCAAAGTCCATCCTGCTAGTTACAGCACTACACTAGACTGAATGATAGCTATTAAATGTGTCTACCTTAACACTGCTTGCCCAGCCTCCACCGGCCTACTGCACATGCAGTCCGTACCACCAATGACCAAACTGCTGCTGTGATAACCAATCTTAATGATAATCCCGGACGAGCCCCCACTTGTTACGACTCCCCCTGGGGTATGATATACCAGGGAGTCGCAACTATCACAACAGACAGGTTCGGTCAAAGATGAGTTCGGGCACACAATTGCAAGTAGCCTTCAGTTATTTTTATTTACAACAAAGTCAATAAAACAGACTACGGGATAACATAGGGGAAGCACGAGATATTAAAGTGGCACCCTCAAATAAACACGGCAAAAAAAAACCTCCCAGACAGGTGTTCAAATGAACACCCACAAAATACAGGAAATAAGACCGAAGGATGCCACTGTTAAACTGATGTAATATAATCTAGACAGGGGAATAACTGTGTCTAAATGCACAAACTATATGTATACCCATGGGTGTCTAAACTTATCTCAAGTCCCCCTATGCAACCCAAAATCATTAACAACACATACAAAATATAACAGGGAGTAACATACTCACAAGCCTGCAACTCAGCAAGGCATCAAGGACAAGGGCAAAGGCCAGGGCAAGGGGCAAACTGACAACTGAAAAGGCTTTAAATAAGGGCAGGAGGGATGATTGGGGAATTAATTACAGCTGTGTTGGGCTGGGCAGGGCTCTGTCACAGGGGTGGAGCCAGAGCTGCAGATAAGCACACACCTCCTACATAGTGTGTGTCCAGGCTGCCAGCCGTAACAAGGCTTATGGTTCATAAGATGGATCTTTTTCACAAAAAAACAACAGAAATACATAGTCATAGCTCATCTTTCGATAAATTCAAATACCGGGTTCAAGTTACCACGAAACAGGGATGAACATGAGCTAGATGTCCCAACTTACATTGTAGTTTTGATGAGCCATGAAGATAAAGGCTTCACATTTCACTGGAGGCTGTCCACTTGTGAGTCTTGGGGATTTCCCAACCAATTATTTACCATTTGTTTTTTTCACTTACACTCCCAAAAAAATTGTTAACTCTCCACGCGTTAAAAAATTATAAGTCTTTCTTTTTCTCTCCATAAATGTCACAGTTACATTTGCTTTTTTCACTAGTCAATATTTGATGGATTTAGAAACAAGATTAAAAATAAAAAATATCCAACTTGCAAAAGCACTTCAGAGCAAGAGGGGATGGAAAATATCTGAACAAAAATGTACAAGCATTTTATAAGTTAGAAAGTGTTATGGTCAAATGAAGTGTGCGTGTGAGCTTCACTTATTGTGTCCCTCCGGGCTTCCCTTCTTCTTCTTGTAAACAGCTGCACGTGATTGGTAATCAGTCCTTGTATTTAAACCCCGCATGTTTGGAAGTCATTGTTGTATTGTCTGCCTAACCCTGCCTTGGTTGCTTCATGCCACGTTGCCATGCTATGTTCCATATTCCTTGTTTCCCCATGTCTTACATGTAAGGTTTGTTTTAGACTTATTGCTAATTTCTTATTTGTTTGAAAACCCTTGATTTTTTAAGCCTTTGTTAGAGCACTCCATTCCACGTCCTTATTTGCTTCCCCGCATTTGGGTCTAATACGTTGGACGCTCGACCACACATTTGTGACAACTACCCACCTCTGTAAATTTGACACTAATCCCATTCTTATGTTTTCATTAATCTATAGATACATCTGCAGCAGTTCCATGGGACAAGGCATGCTGCCATCAACCCAGCGATGGTGAGCGCTGAGGAGCTTGAGGTCCAAAAGTGTCAACCGAATACATATCAAGAACCTGATGAGGAGCAATAAAACGCTTTTTTGTAAAGATACCAAAATTTCACAGAAACTTTTTGATTAAACATTATATTGATGTATTTGTTTTGTCTGTAAATTCTCAAGCATGGTAATTCACAATGTTTTCCCACCTAAAAATGATTGACTGGCATTATTTCTACCGAAACAATTTTAACTAGGACTGCAAGTTGTACTGAATGTGCCCAATCACCCTCTGCGCAAGTCAGACCCCTGGCCAGTCAAACACGAACCCAATTCTGACCGGGCGCAGCTTGGAGCATCGCAAAATTGCTCGTTCACACGGAAAGGCTTGGAGTAGAAATTGAAGTTGTGGCCGTATGTGTTCCACCGAAGATGCAATAACCACCGCCCCTCCTTGCAGCACTGTGCTACCTTGACAAAAAAAAAGGGAGCTCGGTCAGAATTCTCTTCACTGACTGCAGCCCAGCTATTAACACCATAAGATCGGATGTTCTTATCCCAAATTGGCCAACCTGGGTCTCCCACCTGCTCCTAAATGAAATACTTTCTGGTCAACCAACCCCAACATGTTAAAGGTTAGGGTGCACTTTTAACCTCTCTCACCCGCTCCGTCCTCCCTGTACATCATTGGCAAATAAGTGATGCAAGAGGAGACTCAAATTCCTGGGGTGCATATCTCTGCTGATCTCACTTGGGCAGAAAACACCACAGCACTCGTCAAGATGGCGCAATAGAGTCTACATTTCCTGAGAGTAATTGGCAACCTGCTAGTGACCTTCTACCGATCAGCCATTGGGAGCATGCTGACCTACGCTGTGTCGGTTTGGCTTTCAAGCTACGCAGAAGCTGACAGAAAAAGGAGAAAGTGATCAACACAGTTCAAAACATCAACTGCCCTCTTCCTCCTCTGTCCACCATCTACAAATCCCGGTGGCAAGGATGGGCAAAGAGCATTATCAAAGATGATACACATTACGGCGTCCGTAGCAGCAAAGACAAAAACACAGTTTCTTCCCAAGAGCCGTCACCATACCTAACTCGAGTTCTGCACTTAGGAGGACCTAATCAAGACTTATATTGTACATACTGCATTAAACTTCCATGTACTTCTAACCACTTTACTCACTTTTTTTACCTACATATTTTGACCACATTCATTGTTGACTACTACTTAAACATTCACTGAGTACTTATTTATTACTTATTTATTGGTTGTTTATTATTCATGTACTTGTTTGTTTTTGTTTACTACCAATTTATTATTTATTACCTATTTCTTGATTATTTATTTGTCTGTTTGTTGTTATTTGTGCACTTCATGGTGAAACTAAGTTTTTTTTTAAATTATGATCACGCTAAAAGTATTAGATTCCTAACTGCCAACAACTATTACTCCTATCTCGCTCGAGGGACCAAAATGTTAGGTTCATTAAGTTTAATTTAATATGATATAAAACAATACAAGGAAGACATCTGAGCAAATAATCCAGCGTTATCTTGGAAGTGAGAATCTATTCTCACTCGTCGTTGTCACGAATCATTCTAAAGGACCTAATTCTCTCCTGCCCATATAAGACATCGAATCAAAGAATTACAAGGTTATCTATTCAATCCTATTGCATAATCTGTGCTGAACAGCTGGCAGGAGTCTTCACGGACATTTTCAATCGGTCCTTGCAACAATCCATCGTTCCTGCCTGCCTAAAATCTGCCACCATCATTCCTGTCCCCAAAAAGCCAACCATCGGCAGCTTGAACGATTACAGGCCTGTTGCTCTCACGCCTGTGATCATGAAGTGCTTTGAAAAGTTGGTGGCCCGACACATCAGAAAGACAATTCCCCCCTCAGTTGACCCGCACCAGTTTGCTTATAGGGAAAACAGGTCCACTGAGGATGCTATCGCCGTGGCTCTTCACACAGCACTGAGCCACCTGGAGCACCAGGGGAACTATGTGAGGATGCTTTTCATAGACTACAGCTCAGCCTTCAACACCATCAAGCCGGACATCCTGAAGGACAAACTCTACCACCTTGGACTATCCTCTTCAATCTGCTGCTGGATAAAGAACTTCTTGACTGGTCGACCACAAACGGTCAGAATGGGTCCACACCTCTCTTCCTCCATCACACTAAACACAGGCTCACCACAAGGCTGTGTACTGAGTCCTCTCCTGTACTCCCTGTACACATACGACTGCACACCAGCCCACCAGTCAAACTCTATCATCAAATTCGCCGATGACACCACTGTGATCGGACTCATCTCAGGCGGGGATGAGTCAGCTTACAGAGACGAGGTCGACAAACTGTCTTCTTGGTGCTCGGCGAACAATCTTACACTGAATACCACAAAGACTAAAGAAATAATCTTGGACTTCCGCAAGCGCAGCACAGACCTGGCCCCACTCCTCATTAACGGAGTATGTGTAGACAGGGTCCAATCGTTCAAATTCCTGGGAGTCCACGTCACGGATAGGCTCTCCTGGTCCACAAACACCACAGTGTTAGTGAAGAAGGCCCAGAAACGACTCCACTTCCTCAGGGTACTGAGAAGGGACAAGTTGGACACCAAGCTTCTGGCAACCTTCTACAGAGCCACTGTGGAGAGCATCCTGACTTACGGCATCACAGTGTGGTATACCGGAAGCACGGCAGCAGACAAAAAAGCCATACAGAGGGTGATAAACACTGCCCAGAAGATCGTCGGCTGCTCTCTGCCATCGCTAGAAGACATTGCCAACCCCCGATACCTCAGAAGAGCCAGGTCCATTGTTGGAGACCCATACCACCCTGGACACAGCCTGTTCCAGTTGCTTCCATCTGGCAGACGCTACAGGTCCTACAAAGCACGGACAAACAGGCTCAAGGACAGCTTCTTCCCATCAGCCATCAGGTCTCTGAACCTGCAGCAACACGTGACGTGACGACTACACATATCCCTACTATGAAATTAAGTCAAGTCGAATTGAAGTAACAGGAAGGTCGTTTGGTGCAGATCTACCTTCCACAGGATGACTGATGGAGGGTAAGTATAAAGACTGAGAGGTAAGTGATCCATCTTATTCTTGTTGGCATCGGTGAGGCAACTTGTAGTCGCCGGAAAATGGCGCTCAAGGCGGAGAGCTAACAAGCATGAATATGTCATAAATAAATGTCATAAGTGTGTCTGGCCTGGGAAGACGAACTTGTGGAGAAGCACTATACAATTTCGTCATACGCTGCTGAGGGTATGATGACTACTAGGCTTTTTGTCAAGTCAATGATGACGACAATGCCTATGTCTGATTTTCATTTTTCATAAACACCTCTGAACCTAGTTTGTTAGAGACGCTACTTTTGAATGAAATTCTTCACAAATTACTTCAAACTGGAGTTTAGACCGACCAGGAGGGGTACCTGGTGTCTCAGAATAGGAAAGACATATTAATTAGTGTCAGACAGTAGCACAACATCAGGGTCAGATTGGGATATGGATTGTTGCATGTGAATACGAGTTAGCATTAGCTGGGTTTCAATAATCATGGTATGTTAAGAAGCTGAGAAGCAGGGCAAACAACAGGTTAGGATCACAAGCATAAGAGCAATGACAGTCACGGGCGGTAGTCTGTGTCCATGAAACCAAGAACCAGTCAAGCCATCGTTGTTGTGGAATCGGATCTTAGGTTATAGCGTCCTGTATGTTTTTCATAGTTTGTAGGGCATCATGAATTCAGTAAGATGCGCTGGGAGGGATGAAGGCGCTGCACGAGTCTCCCACAATGGCACACACACCTCCCCGCTGGGTGGCAACTCCGTCAAGAGCAGGGCGGCCCTGGAAAATCACCCGGGCCGTGGCGGCTACCTGGGCCTCTCGGCCTTGCAGCAGCCAGACTGATGTGCCGTCACAGGCCCGGAACCTGCAGTCAATGGTCTCCAGACGCAGGGCGTTCCTTGCCACATGCACCCATGGGAACAGACCCATTAGTTTTTTTGGAGGAGACTGACCAGTGTTTGTGTTTGAGGGGCACACCCTAGCCCCACACTGGATCCCGGTCGTGAGCTCCGACACTAGTTCATCAGCGTTGACGGTGGTGGCCAACTTGGTGAAGTTAGCGGTCATGTTCACACGGTGAGGTCCGTCCCCCGTGGAGGTAACCAGCACTTTCTTTTTATCACCTTGACGAGTACCAGGTCGCCTGGGGACAGGCACTCCTGTGTGGGAGACCGAGAAGATGTCGGCAGATTATTTGCATTCATCACTGTTCTTTCTTGGAACATGTAACCACTGAGTGTGAGAATCTGTTTCTCCAGTCTCCTCCACCACCACCCTGAGTCTTTCTGTTCCTTTTGTTCTTTCAATAAGTCCAGCACTTTGGGGGCGGCAGGCACAATGATACCTCAGGTCGATTCCAAGATGTCGTCACGAAGCGAGCACCACCATCACTCCAAACGACTCGTGGTATTCCATGGCTTGGAATTATCCTTTTGCATATGGCTTTTGCGACTGCCGTGGCGTCCGTTTTTTTGGTTGGAGATATCTCAACCCACTTGGTCAATGACCACCAGACAGTACCTGTATATGCCACCTTGGTTCAGCTATATGAAATCCATGTTCAGAACCTTGAAGTCATATTTCCATGTCTGCCTCGCTTGTGTCGTTCATTGCCTTGAGAGTTGTGTCTACAGCAGGTGAGACAGTTTCTGCAAATGTTTTTTTAAAAGTAGGTTTGGTGACCTCTGGGAACATGCATTGTTTGTTGTACTATACTGGTTGGTCAGAAATGCTTGGTATGGACGTTCCCACTATAAGGCACCACCTGGCACCACCGTTGGTCCGTTCCCTGTTGAGAATTGGATTGGATTGGATAACTTTATTCATCCCGTAATCGGGAAATTTCTTTGTTGCAATAGGAAGAGGGTGAGGATGCAGGAATAGAAAAGGCATTATACACAAATGGGTACTTAATAGTAAGTTGATAAATAAATACATGAATAAATATATAAATAGGTAACTGTGTTGGTGATATATATATATATATATATACATACACATACATATATATACAAGCACATCTACACTGTATCCGAAATTCGGGAGGTCCTAACCCACAGCCTTTTTTGAGTTAAAGAGCCTGACGGCTGATGGGAGGAAGGATCTGCGGAAGCGCTCCTTCCTGCAATGAGGGTGTAGCAGTCTATTGCTGAAAGAGCTTTGGAGGGACTCCACAGACTCATGCAGGGGGTGGGAGGTGCTGTCCATGATGGACCTCATCCTGGTCAGCATCCTCCGCTCTCCCACTTCCTCCACAGAGTCCAAAGGACAGCCCAGAACAGAGCTGGCCCTCCTGATCAGCTTGTTCAGCCTGTTCCTGTCCCTCTCCGTGCTCCCACTTCCCCAACAGACCACTGCATAAAACACAGTAGATGCCACCACAGTGTCATAGAAGGTCCTCAACAGTGACCTGCACACACCAAAGGACCGTAGGCTCCTCAACAGGTAGAGGCGGCTCTGGCCCCTTCTGTACAGGGCATCTATGTTTGTGGACCAGTCTAGTCTACTGTTGAGGTGAACACCCAGATACTTCAAGTTGTCCACGATTTCAATGTCTTTACCCTGGATGTTCACCTGAGTGGTCTGTTGAGGTGTCCTCCGAAAGTCAACGACCATTTCCTTTGTCTTACTGGTGTTGATGTGCAGGTGGTTTTGCCTACACCAGTCGACAAAGGCTGTGATGACTCCCCTGTACTCCAGGTCGTTCCCGTCAGTCACTCGTCCAACAATGGCGGTGTCGTCGGAGAATTTCTGGAGGTGGCAGGTGTCTGTATTATGTTTAAAGTCTGACGTGTAGAGGGAGAAGAGGAGTGGGGAAAGCACTGTGCCTTGTGGGGCCCCCGTGCTGCAAGTTACCACATCAGACGTACAGTCCTGGAGTCTCACATATTGTGGTCTGTTGGTGAGGAAGTCGATGATCCATGCAGCTAGGTGGTTCCTTACTCCAGCCACCTCCAGTTTCCCTCTCAGAAGGACCGGCTGAATGGTGTTGAATGCGCTGGAGAGGTCAAAAAACATCATTCTCACCGTGCTTCCCGAGTTCTCCAGGTGTGAAAGAGACCTGTGCATCAGGTAGGTGGTAGCATCTTCCACACCAATGCCTGGACGATAGGCGAACTGCAGAGGGTCCAGCTCTGCATTCATCAGGGGGCTCAGGTGGTTGAGGATGATCCTCTCCAGTGTCTTGATCAGGTGAGAGGTTAGTGCTACCGGCCTGAAGTGGTTTGGCTCCCTGGCGTTCGCAGTCTTTGGGACTGGGACCACGCAGGAAGTTTTCTACAAGGTTGGGACCTTCTGCAGACTGAGGCTGAGGTTGAAAATATGCAGAATCACTGTGCCAAGCTGATCCGCACACTCTCTCAGTAGTCTGGAGCTGAGGCCGTCCGGACCGGTAGCCTTCCTTGCCTCGATCTTCTTTAGTTGTTTTGTCACCTGATCGACAGTGATGCAGAGACCGGTGGAAGAGGGGGAGGAAGAGGAGAACGAGGGGGTAGAGTTGCTTCTGGTCTGGGGGGTCAGGGGAGCAGGGGCAGGGCTGAATCTGTTAAAGAACTGATTCAGTTTGTTGGCCCACTCCCCGTCTCCGGACTCCGGGCCTCTCCCACTGTTGCCTCCATGGCCCGAGATGGTCCTCAAGCTCCTCCAGACCTCTTTGGTGTTGCCTCTTTGGAGTTGCTTCTCTAGCCTCCTCCTGTAGCTGGTCTTTCCCCTCCTTATCTCTCTCTTCAGCTCCTTCTGGACCGTTTTGAGACTCTCCTTCTCCCCAGACCTAAAAGCCCTCTTCTTCTTGTTCAGGAGGGCCCTTAGATCCCTGGTGACCCACGGCTTATTGTTGGAGTAACAACGGACCTTCTTGGAGGGTACGATGTTCTCCACACAGAAGTTGATGTAATCTGTGATGCAGTGGGTCAAGCTGTCGATGTCTTCCCCATGTGGTTTGCACAGCACCTCCCAGTCGGTTGTCTCAAAACAGTCCCTCAGTACCATGCTGGTCTCCTCGGTCAATCTTTGTATGATCCTCGTGGTAGGTTTTATTTTCCTCACCATAGGGATGTAGGTGGGGATCAGATGGACCAGGTTGTGGTCTGAGCGGCCCAGTGGGGGAAGGGGGGCTGAGCTGTATGCCTCCTTTGTGTTGGCATACAGCAGGTCCAGAGTTTTTTGTTCCCTGGTGCAGCACTTCACATACTGAGTGAAGGTGGGGAGAGTCGAAGTCAAGGGAGCATGGTTAAAATCACCGGAGATAAGAAGGAGAGACTGGGGGTGTGACGTCTGTAGCCGGGACAGAGTAGTGTGGAGCAGCTCACGAGCCACTGCCGCATCGGCCGAGGGAGGTATATACACAGTTATTATGATGACGTGCGAGAACTCCCGGGGGATGTAAAACGGCCTGATGCTAACAGCTACTAGCTCGATATTTCGAGTGCAAAATTGCTCCTTCACAGTAATATGCCCAGGACTGCACCATCTACTGTTAATAAAGACAGCTAGTCCCCCACCTTTCTTCCTACCGCTCTCCTCAGGGTCCCTGTCCGCCCTCACCAGCTGAAAGCCATCCAAGGAGATTAGAGAGTCTGGTATTCGCTCATCCAGCCAGGTCTCCGTGAAGCAGATAATGCAGGCGCTCCGATATTGTCCTTGTTGTTTGGTCAGCGCCGTTAGCTCTTCCATCTTGTTGGGGAGAGATCTTACGTTCCCCATTATAATAGATGGAATGCTGGGTCTGAAGCGTCGCTTTTTCTCCTGACATTTTCGTCCGGCTCTGCATCCTCTTCTCTTCCTCTTTAACTCAGCGGGGAGGTCCAAGTCCAGGGGAATCCCGGTATTGCGTAGCGCTAACAGTTGATCCCTCGTGTAAAGCAGCGTAGGCATGGCAGGGTGGGTCAAAATAGTCTCCAAAATTTTGAAATTTGAAAAGATGGACTAAACTAGTAGATCAAAGACTGCCTCTCGCACAGCTTGAGTCTTGGAGTAGAGTCTTGAAAGTAAAGTCCCAAAACATTAAAGTATCGAATATAATATATAAAGTGAAGTAACAACTAAAGTCTTAAGAGACAATAAAAACATAAAATAAAGGATAAAAATCCGTAAAAAAGCTATACAAACACAGAATTCGAGTGAGGGTTTAAGGAGCTATTGCAACAAGCAGCCGCTTCGAACGGCGCCCTATGATGATAAGCACAATCTCCTTCTGCCAACCCAAATTCAATGCATTTCCTTCAGGATTTTTTTTCTCCAAAATTTGTCGCTGCCATCCCTGAAAAAGGGCTTATTGGCAATTTCAGAAATCCATTTGCAAATTTAAAAAATCCTTTGCCGCCATCCCTTAAAAAGGGCTTAATGGCGATTAGAGAATTTGTTTTCAAATTTCTAAATTCTTTTCCACATTGATATCTAACCAATCTATTATATCTCGGTGGCCAGCCAATCAAAAACACAAAAAGACAGAAAAACATTCATGCTCACACTCATAATCAGACATCAGTGGTCTGCAAATTTTCATCACTGATGAAGAGCGTCATCCCAAGTCTGTGCTTCTTGGCAGCTAATCACCTTTTGCGGTCCTATTAGCAATAATCATTCTCAAAGGAAATAGGTCGACATCATTTGATTGACATCAACTGATGCTTATGCAATCCGTAAATCATCAACAACCAAATAATTCTTAATACTTAAGGTCTAATTTTCAAATTACCCCTATATTGCTAACCTTTTACAGGCTGAATTCCTATTGACTCATCTCACCCCCACCAAGGAGACGATGTTTACGATGTTTAAGATAGACATTTTCTGCAGGAACACAGCACACAAAATATATTAACTCCACTTTACTCTCCTCAAGTCAACTCTCTGCACACCTTCAGCTGCATTTGCTACACTTTCTTTTCTATTCACTTACAAAACTCCTTTCTTCAACAATTCCCTTTTTATGCTCATCAAACCTTTCACATATCCTTCAAATTGGTACTGAAACCATTCCTATCCACCCACCGTGGTAGACAGGCAACTTCCCACACTACGCATCCGCACATACCCCACATCTAGCAACCCCCCGGATGTCTACTCTGCAGTCTGACAATAAACCCACTTACCTTGTCACTTTCCGGATTAATCACTTACTTAATAATTTAAACAACAATTCTATTCTAAATTTGCAGAAATTGATCTATACTTCGTGATTCACCCAATATTTCTGAAAACACCAAGACCAAAAAGTCCCTGACTTTTGTCTTGGGAGAGTCCCGGACTCTATTAACAGACCAAGACTTTAAGTCCCCGACTCAATCTTGTGTACTTATGTTGGTTCTACCCAAAAAATATAATGTTCGACGCACGCTGGTCCCGGACCAAAAAACTATTATGTTCGACGCACATTGGTCCCGGACCGAAAAACTACCATGTTCATCATGAGATCATAAGCTGGTCCCTGCCCTGCAAACTGTTAATCCTACCGCAGTGATAATACTCAAATTATCACACTTCACTGAGACAGAAATCAAATCATGTGCTGTCCCTTATTAAATAAATCAAACTCAAACTTATTTTTGTTGCAGGCAAATGTACAGTAAAGTAAATGAAAATAACTGACATTCTCCCATTTATTATATATTTGTACATATCCTCATTTCTTATTGTTTTATTTTATTAATTTATTTTTATGACAATTACATGTGTGGGGATTTGTAGGTCTGCCCTTTACCCGAATTCCTCTTACCATCAGCTCAGGTCTGAAAAATCCAAGATGGGCCGTCACGCGGAAGCCAGTGGCGCGAGCTCTGTCCACCCTTATTTGTTTTTCGTGTTTTACAGCCCTTCTTTTTACTTTACTTTGTACTTTATACTTTGATGTTTTTACAACTTTCTTTGTTCTGTAAGCCTGGCTTCTTTCTGCTACTTCTTTTTTTTAACCATTCAGCCATGCCTACGCTGTCACACGCGTGGGACTAGCTGTTACAATACGCAGCGGAAGGAGCAACACCTCGGTGTCGCCAGAGATTCGGAGCTGGACAAAGGGTCCGGCAGAAGAGGCAACGCTTCTGACCAACCATTCCATCCTGGGATAAGATGGAAGTGCTGTCGGAGTCGAGGGGCTCTACTCTGCCACTGTTGTCTTCAGCTCCAGACTACTGAGGAACTGCGGATAAGCTTGGAAGAGTGACTCTGCATATTCGCGTCGCGCTATGGTGTGAATTTCAAGGCATTTAAATTGGAAATTTGGCACATTTCCGAAAAGGTTGCCTAAAAAAATGTAAATGACAAATTTTGGGGGATTTCCGGAGTTTAGGGAGGTTGTCAGGAGTGCTGGAGTTTGCATTACAAGTCTGGGTAAACTCTGGAACAGTTGGCAGCTCTGATACTCATTTGGGGGTGACCGGACATTTTGTCCCCAGACATTTGGTCCCCGGACGTTTGGTCGCCGGATTTGCTCGCTGTCACTTATGAGAGACAGTTTACTGTTGAAAGCGAGAAACCAGGTAATATCTCGCTCTCAAAATTATTATCATGAGAGAGAGAGTCCGTTCTACCAATTGTTCGGTCGACGCCCCGTCCGTTCTCCCAAACGTCTTTCCACGAAACGTCCGAGTGCCCTAATTTGGTATGCCAATAGCATCAATGTACCGTATTGGCCCAAATATAAGATGACCCTTCTTTTTCAAGACTCAAGTTTGAAAAAAGACTTTTTGAACACCAAATTCAACTTCTATCATAAAAAATTAAAAAAAAGACTTTGAACACCAACTTCAATTTCTATTACAGAAAAAAATTGAACACCGAATTCCATTTTTATACATAAAATAATTAAAGTGCTGTGTACTCCAACTTGAACTTCCTGTTGAAATGATAGGATTTGTTTCAAAACAAAAGACTAGTTTTAGTCAGCCTTAATAATCCTTTGAAAAAAACAAAAACGACATAAAGACAAAAGGCAATAAGTAAAATGTACTTATTGAAAGAAAGAAAGCTAATTTACAGTTGGTGTGCAACATGTTTTAGAATTGTTCTTTTTGACCCAGAGCTGTAGAAGGGAGCAGCTCTGAATTGGATTTATATATTAGGAATAAATAGTCTGTGGAGTAACTGATAGATGTGAAATACAACTTCTGGAACAGGTTAAGAAAAAGTGAAATCAATTTAATTGGTTAATTACCAGACTCCAGAGTGGGGAGAGAGCTCAAACAGCTGTGAACACGCTCACAGTCGTTCATCTTTGCTACTCTCTCTCTCTCCGAACGAACAGTGGGTCAGTCTTTATATAGGAAGACAGGGTAATAATTCTAAGACAGCGATGTAGGACAGAGTTTATGTAAAGAAAACTTTGGGCTAATATGGTTAGAAAATAGCAGGGCAAAGTTGTATGCAAACACGATATTTTTATAGCTCACAAAAACTGCCACAGCCTATCTTATATTGCGCGATTTGAACAAACAACTACAAAGCGAGTTGGCCACATCACACAATACAAGCAAACAATTGCAAAGCCAACTAGTTAGCCTATCCTACATTCCACGGTGTAAACAAACAATTGAAAAGTGAGTTTGGCCACAAGGCGCAACATGAACAAACAATTATTAAGCCACTTGGCCAGTCTATCCCACATAACCCAGCGTATCTTGGTCGTCTCAATTGAAATTTGAGCATGCCCTTTTGTTAGGACGACAAGCCAGTTATAGTTTAATATAGATAAAAGCAGCTAGAGTCAGATAGAGTCAGATACCAGGGCTTGTTGTCTAACAGCATAAATAAAAGGGAAACATGAGAAATAATTTAAATGTAATTGGGTTTTTAAAATGAAAACATGACATTTCTTAGGAATATTGTGAAAGTCCGACAACATTTTCTGAGCAGATTTGCTTTGTCTTTTAAAAGGTCAGTAATTGACTAATTGTGGACAAAGTAACATCAAGAATTCAAACTTGAGATGGACTTGCAAATTGACTAAGAAAAAAATAAGCATAATGCAGAGCTGCCTATCTCCAGCAACCCCATTTCAGGAGTACCCTTGTCTCATTTCTGGACTTTATCTGGAGTGAATGCAATTCACCCAAAACTGATATGAAATGTAAAAAAAAAAAAAAAAAACTAGGAAAATTTTAATCACACTGTTATTATCATGTTTTTACATTCATTGAAATATCCTGTTTTTGCAAACTATTAAAAAAGTATGGCAGAATGAAATTAAGTTTATCTGTGTTTGAGACCTAAGTGCGATTTACAGTCAGTAATCCCCCCCATGTTTCACCCTGAAGTCGCACACATGTTGTACAATGTGCAAATGTCGGTTCCATTCAACAGAAGATATTTTGCCGAATAAGAAGCAATAAACTTCTGCGAGTGTATGGATTTCCTAAAATTTCATCCAAATTGCGATCCTTTTTGCCCTTATTCCAGGGAGGCATATTGATAAGTGCTGTGTACTCTTACTTGAACTTCCTGTAGAACAAACCCGGAAATGATCGGATTTGTTTCAAAACAAAAGACTAGTTTTTGTCAGCTTTAATAATCCTTTTTAAAAAAAATGACATTAAAACAAAAGGCTATATGTAAAATGTACTTATTAAAAAGAAGACAAAGCAAATTTACAGATAGTGTTTTTATTGAAGCAGTATAATATTAAACTCTCTCTCTCCCATGAATCAACAGTAGATATATTTAGATATTAACCACTTACTCCCATGAATCAACAGTAGATATTTAGATATTAAAATCTTGTGAATATAATTTTGAGAGCTCGTTTCAACAGTACTTAGATATTAAACAGTACTTAGATATTAACCTCTCTCATGAATCAACAGTAGATATTTAGATATTAAACTCTTGTTGAGAACTGTTTTCAACAGTACTTACTCTGTCACCATTTGACTGTCAACCAAAAGACCGTGGACCAATGGGGACCAAACGTTCGGCGACCAAACGTCCGGGCGACCAAACGTCCAGGGGCCACCAAACGTCCAGCGACCAAACGTCCAGTGACCAACCAAACGTCCAGCGACCAAACATCCGGCGACCAAACGTCAGGCGACCAAACATCCGAGTACCCGGGTAAGGTACTCAGTGCAGTTGAATCAAATGCAGAACTTTTTTGGTTTTGGTGAGAACCTAATGTTGTTCCTGAACTACATTTCCACTTAGAGTGCTTAGACACATTTGGGCTTGGCAGGAAGAGCTCTAAAGGGCACGTTTTGAGTGTCCCAGAAACTTGAAGACAGTTATAATACAATAATTAAGTCTACTTCTGCTGGGACTTTTCAGTAAACATTTGCCCAAATAGTATTGGATCACTCTGGCGGAAAAAACAGAGCCGGCACAGAAAATACCCCCTTCTCACATTCACATAAATGACATAAAAACACAGTGATCCATCGCTTATCGCGGTTAATGGGTAACGGACCCAAACGCCCCCCCCCAATAGCTGCATATCCGCGAAGTAGGCGGACGCCATCAAAAACGCTTATAGAAACGTATAACACGTGCACAAAGCCACCATAAGGCTAATATGCTGTTCATTCAGGCGTGGTTTTCTACATTACAATGCAGGTGTTATGTTGGTGCATACAAATAAATCACTGCGAATGTAATAAATGTAAACTTTTATTCAGAAAACTCAGAAATACAAAAACATGGTAGCAGAAATTCAAAAACATCATAGCAGTCCGGATAGATCTCCCGCAGTTCTTCGGCGCGTAAGAAACATTGTTATGGGGAGTTGTGTACATTGTTTTTTTTTGGTTGGTGAGGATGCGCCTGTAAACAGCCATGACCTCATCGATGCGATTGCTGAACTCGACTGCCCTCACCATGTTATCGTCCATTTCTTTGGCCTTCCTTTGGAGGTCTTTGGCAGTATTAAAGAGGTCCTGCAAATTATGTAAAGTAAGGCCACCTTCGTCAGCTTAGACACCCTCGTCGTCGGCAGAAGGCTCCGCTTCCTCCTCACTCGACGACTTGGTCATTCATCTCCTGTAGGTCCTCCTCTGTCAGTGGGTCTGAGTGACAGTCGATGAGATTTGTAATCTCACCAGCCGTCATGTCTGAGAAGCCTTCGGTCTGCACCAACCGAGCCAGCCTGACAGCATTATCAACGGCTGAGTGCTGAATTTCGTTGGGAGTGAAGCCCTCATAGTCCTCAGTGATTTTCTGTGGCCACAATTTCCTCCAGCTGGAGATGAGTGTCTGTTCTTTCATGCCCTTTAGAGCATTCTGAATGTTGGTTAGACACGTGGCTATGTTGTAGTCCTTCCAGTAGGACTTCATGCTGAAGGTCTCGTCGGGCTCTTCAATGGAGGAGATGAGACCCTCCATTGTCGCCTTGGTGTAGAGGGCTTTGAAGGCCCTGATCCATGGGCTGGATGAGGGAAGTGGTGTTGGGGGGAAGGAACTACACCTGCACCCCCTCATGGTCCAAATTAGCTGCATGTCCTCCTGCACAGTCCATGAGTAGAACCACTTTGAAGGGCAGTCCCTTTTCGGCCAGGTAAAGTTTTATCTGCGGAACGAATGAGTTGACAAACCAGTCATGTGTGAGGGCCTTGGTTATCCATGCTTTTTTGTTGGACATCCAGTAGACTGGCAGCAAGGCCCTGTTCTTGTTCTTCAACGCGAGAGGATTCAGTGACCTGTAGATCAGGCCGGGCCTCAGCTTGAATCCTGCTGCATTGCCACACAAGAGCAGAGTCACTTGATCCTTGTGAGCTTTGAAACCTGTCTTCTGGAGTTCATCCTTGAAGAAAAAGGTTCGGGGCGGCATCCTCTTCCAGTAGAGTCCAGTTTCATCCATGTTGAAGACTTGCTCCGGGACATAGCCATTTTCTTCTATCAATCCCGGAAACACATCCTCAACATAGCGCCTCGCTGCTGCTCCGTCTGCAGAGGCTGCATCTCCATGCAGCGACACATTCCTTAGTCCAACTCGCCGCTTAAACCTCTCAAGCCAGCCCTTGCTGGCAGTGAAAGCCGTACGTGGTCATGGGGTAGTCTGACTTGAGGCACCGGGCAGAGGATCAGTTTCGTCGACGTCTTCTTCCTCGTCCAGAACGCTGACGTCTTCGTCACCACTCGCATGCACCATGGCGTCGAACAAATATTTAGCCTTACTACGGATTAAGTTTCCGTCCAGGCTGATTTGCTTCGCCCTACAATCAAGGATCCAAGTAACCAGTGCATTTTCCATTCGCACCATGACCTTATTCTGGGTGTTCACAACCCTTTTGGCATCTTTCGTGAAAGATGTTGCAGCAGTTTTGCGGATGTTCTTCTCCTCCTTTTTATGTTCCGCATCGTGGATTCATTCAGGCCGCAATGTCGAGCTACGCTAGCATAGCTACTTCCTGCTCTCAACTTGTCCAATAAACTCACTTTTTCGGTAATTGTCAACATCTTTCGCTTTTTCTTCGGCTCACTAGAAGCACCAAGGCATGGAGAGCGTTTGGGAGGCACGAAGGGCTTCACAAAACTTTTCCGCTTAACTTGGCGAGAAGCGTACTGTACAGCACGAGATAAGCGTGGACTGAGAATGGCTATCGGGAGAAGCTTGGGCTTCCGTGGTGAATGGGCCAATGGGGAGTAGAGTACATTCAGTGAGCAATCAGCTTGCGCGTTTATGCCCGTGATGCGGCCGTGATGCGGCCGTGATGCTTTGCGCATACGTGCATTTTTTGTTTTAAAAATTATAAAATGATGAAATTACTCATTCTAATTGAATATTTTGTTTCCACACCTTGTAAGATGATGTAATTTATAATTTTAATTTAATATCTTTAATTTATTTTTTTCCCCCAAAAAAATCTGTGAAGCTCTGCGCACGCGATAGCTGAAGCGCGAAGTACCAAGGGATCACTGTACACGATTGCAACTTCTTTTACCCATTACATTGATAAAAGGTCCAAAGAAATCAGTTATCATTTTGATGAAATGTAACATGGCCTTAACTGCAAATCAGTTTAACTGATATAAAGATTAAAAGTGAATTCAAGTGTATATGTAGATCATTGTGTTACATTTAATAATCATGTATCTGAATTTAATAAAAAAAAGTGCCAAAGTCACCAATACCATTACGTCTGAATTGATTTCCCTCAATAGAGATAAATATTATGTGGGCATTCATATCTTGCAAAGCTAGGCTACAAGGCGTATTCTGTTTAATGCTAGATGGATTAAAAAACAGCCAATTCCTTGCCGAGGTCACATTGTCTTGATTCGTAGTCTCAGTCAACGTAGATTGAATGTATTCTAAACCACTAGTACTCTTGCTTGGTGTGGAGATTGGTTGTTGGGTCACATTTTCCGGCAATCCATCTTCAACAGCTTTTAGAACGTCATCTAGAAGAAAAGTAGTGGCATTTAAAAACGGAACAAAAGTTTGATAGTAGACCTACATAATGAAAAAAAAAAACGATTGAATAAAGCTAAAACTGCAAATTGTGATTTTCCCAATTGAAAAGGATGTGGGGGGTAAATTTCCTTTTATTCATGCAATGTGAAAAAAATCCAAGGGCTCGAGTTTAAGATAAGGTAAAGCCATTTTGATGATTTTCTTCCTAATACAGTGGTACCTCTACTCAAAAATGTTTCGACATTTGTATCCAGGTTACGAAAAGCTTTAATGGGAAAACTTTAGCTCAAAGATATGAAAAAAGGCCCGAAAAGAGAAACTAAAGTATATATCCGCCAATATGTGAATACACTTCCATTATACAGTAATTTTTTTCATTTTTTTTTTTACTCATCTCCCAACATCTCACTGGCTTCCCATTGGTAGAATGAAGCTCCATCTTCATCATGCCAGAATCAAGGTTAGGGCCCATCAGTCCCGACGGGGCTCGAAAACGGCGTGCTACAGAGCAAAACCACTTCGAGAACCAATCTATCTTTTTACCACTGTACATTAAATTTCTTTTAAAATGAGTGCTGAAAACATGGTTGCTAGCTGAGGACAAGGGAGTTCTGATTCTCTGAATAACAACCAAAAGCTTTTTTGGTCTTATTTTTTTATTTCTTTTTTTAGACAGGTCTAAAACGCCATTTGATGTTGTCACAACCAAAAGTCCAGCGTTGTCACTGCATTTGGACCTTCCCTTACCACTATACATGTCAGTCAATTTTATATTTTAGCAAGAACCAATACCGACCGTAATGTCTCTCTATTCAGTGCATTTAGTGGATCCGGTACTCTGTCGATTCGCCGCAAGAAGTTTGGGCGGCTAACGTTGGGGCGCCGGAGAATTTGGAGCCCGGAGGTTTGGGCGTCCGAATAGTTTGCCGAGCGGAAGTTTGAGTGGCGAAGGTTTCGCCGCCGCGGAATTCGCGCGCTCGCCCCCGGATCGTGTGTACAAGTTTGTCAACCTCGGCCCGTGGGCCATATACGGCCCGTTAGGATTTTAAATCCGGCCCGCCGCCTGAGGTGCAGATTCTATTTCTGTTATTAGTCTTTAGGATGAGTTTGAAAAGACAGCAATGGGTTTACATCCGTCCGAAAAGAGCATTTAATGATTAAGAACATATAGACTATAGCACAAATATTTGGCTCAGTTCAATCCGTCTGCAATGCATGTTTTTGGAATGTGGGAGGAACTGGGGTACGCGGAAGAAACCCACATAGGCAGAGAACATGCAAACTCCTAGATGGACGTGAGCTGGATTTGAACCCAGGACCCACTCACTGAATCACTCAACCAACAACTCCGGCGGCTGCACCGGTAATAGTAACTCGCAAATGCTGAACAAGTTGCCATGGCAAAACATTTATTCACAACATATGGTACGTATTCTCAAATGGAATTTACAATTTGAAATCCTTAGTTTAATTCATCATCATATTTAAAAAAAAAAACAAAGTTTGATTCATCATTAGATTTACCAAACAATTGATTCCATTCTTCTTGAGGTACTTTTTCTCAGTGTGAGCACCGGCCAATGGAACGGGGACTCGCGCCCCATCTGGCAGACAAAGGCAGGTTGTAGGTCTCCCATTATAAGAGCTAACGAGGGGACTTTTTCAGCAGGATCCGTGTGTAAAACGCAACCGAACTTTGCTTTGTTTTTTTTTTTGGAACAAAATTGTGCATGGTATACTAGAATAGATATGGTAATTATATAACTCTGTTTATTAACTTGGACAGATTATTGTATATTTTAACAATAATTCTAGTAAGTAGAGGTACTACTAAATCAGGGTTAAAACATTGTTTACTTTCGCCCAATTAAAGAATGTTTCATTTTAATTGATCTTTACAGATTATTTAAGTGGAGTAAAGATGGAGAATGTGATCTCACCTATTTTTAAACTGGACAAGATGGCTGCGTGGCCAGACGATTTGCCTTAAGATTTACATATTTTCAAAATGATTTGCTGAGAAGCTTAATTCAAAGATTAATCTCAATGTTTTCTATACTGGTGTAAATTTTCTGGAGGATTCCTGGATTTACAATTTCATTACAAATACTTTTTAACACATACTGTTCTGCGTGTTTGGCCGTGAATAAATAACCTTGTTATCTAAATGAATGTCGTAATCTGTAACGGGCCGTGTATGGCTCCAGGCCGAGGTTGAAAAATATGTACACACTCACACACACACACACACGACCGGGGGCGGGTCGAGCGCGTTGGTGCAACGTCCGTCGGCTAACTAATCGTTCAGCCAGACGCCCCCTCGGCAAGCTGTCCCTCGGCCAGACGACGGTCGGCATAACATCTTTAGGCAGATCGACCGAGTACCAGATGGCTGTCTTATCTCTTTCTACCTGCACTGTAGCGAGTTAAAAAAGATGAAGATATTTTAAGTCTTTCGAACACTTACCTTTGTCGTTACATTGGTCAAGATGAAAGCTGTTTTTCCTTTGAGTAGGTTTCACAAGAATCACCCCGTAGTCTTCATTATTATGAATCACATTATTATCCAAGGTGATTGAGGGTGTCACATCTAAATCCTGTAATTTTGAAAATATGCGATATTTAACAACGGTAGACTCTTAACATAGATAAGTGGTCGACATATTTTTCCAAGCCACAATCCTGTGAAAAATATATGTATAGTAAACTAACAAAATCCATATAAAAAGAGAAAGTTTATAGATATATAGATAGATAAATATATAGAGATGTAGATAGATGTAGATAGATGTAGATAGATGTAGATAGATGTAGATAGATGTAGATAGATGTAGATAGATGTAGATAGATGTAGATAGATGTAGATAGATGTAGATAGATGTAGATAGATGTAGATAGATGTAGATAGATGTAGATAGATGTAGATAGATGTAGATAGATGTAGATAGATGTAGATAGATGTAGATAGATGTAGATAGATGTAGATAGATGGGTGGAGGTGGGTGGAGGTGGGTGGAGGTGGGTGGAGGTGGGTGGACGGATGGACGGATGGACGGATAGACGGATGGACGGATAGACAGATAGATATATATATATATATATATATATATATATATATATATATATATATATATATATATATATATGGACGGATAGACGGATATATATATATATATATATATATGGACGGATAGACGTATATATATATATATATATATATATATATATATATATATATATATATATATATATATATATATATATATATATATATATATATATATATATATATATATATATATATATATATATATATATATAAATAATTGTGGAATATGGCCAACTCGCTTTGGAACTGTTTGTTCGAAACGCGCAATATAAGATAGGCTGCGACAGTTTGTGTGAGCTACAAAAATATCGTGTTTGCATACAATTTAAACCTGCTAATGTCTAACCATATTAGACCAAAGTTTTGTTTACATAAACTCTGTCATGCATCACTGTTTTAGAAATATTAACCTGAGTTACTATATAAAGACTGACCTAGTGTTCAGTCAGAAAGAGTTGCGAGGAAGGCAGGCTGTGAGAGGTTCACAGCTGTCGGAGCATTCTCCAACCATCCGGCAGTCTGGTAATAAACCTATTTCCTATTTAAATTGATCTCACTCTTTCTTAACCTGCTCCTGAAGTTGTATTTTCAGACCTATCATACTTACCTTGAAATGAAAACATTGATGTTTGTTGAGTTATGATGATATTATGGTTTTAATTGAGTGTTTTAGTGTCTGTCTGGTTAGGCAGGTCTCTACTGGTGTGGCTCTTTGAGTATCACAGTTTTAAATTTTTGCTCTATGTGACTTGTCCACCCACCATTGGTTGATTAATCTTGATGAGAATTCCATCTTTACAGTGGTGGATGCCATTGCCAACTAAAGTGCATCGACTTCCAGGATAAATTTCGATTCCAGCCCCCTGCAGAGAGAAAACCAAATAGTATTATTTTATTACTATATAATTATATTCTAGAGCAAATTACATTAACAATGACTAAATTATTCATTTGTAGGAATGTTAGACCTCCTACAAAAAGGACAAATTAATATTGATATTTGTTTAAAAAAGAAGAAGAAAATACCTTGGCTCCATATAGATCACACTTATTCATAGCGAGGCTGGCAGGTGTTTGGACAACAACTCCAGTGGTCTCACATTGGAACACACAATTCTCCATGGAAATATTTCCATTTCTCACACCTAGACAAGTATGGACAGTAATAAAAAAAAATCTGAATGATTGGTCGAGGTTAAAAGTTATTTTTATAAATTGATTCAAACAGTGGCCAACTAAGCAAATTTTTCCCCAAAAGTACAGGTTCTTGAACTCAATCTGAGTCTGCAAAATGTATTTGAAGAATTAAATGCAACACGCACCCAACCAGTTACCATCTCTCCCTCTTATCATGGTTGAAGAAATAAGAGCAGTGAATCACAATCACAAGGCTAGATTTGACATCGCAGTTGTACAGACATACAAGACAGAAAAAAGACCGTATTTTCACACCTATAAAACGGACCGTGTGATAGGGTGCAGTCTCGTTTGCGGGTATATTTTCAGTTTTTTGTCAATGCATAGGACTTTTCATTTGAAAAGGTGCTAGCATGACACTAGGCCAGCGTATATTATGCTATCTGCTGGCGTATGTTATGCTAGCTGCTAGCGTAAGTTAGACTAGTCGCTAGCATGTTTTTTTTAAAGACAGCACAAGCAAAACTAAGTTTGAAAATGCGTTATTGAGGTAAAAGGTAGACTTTGATATCAAGAGTTGGGCTCCACTGTCTGTCACAGTTGTGTATTCCGGCAACTATTCCAGCTTTGGCAAACAGCTCGAACAACAGTGCTGGCCAACACTTGAGGACAGTCATCCACAATCCATTGTTACTCGCAACATGCATCACTCCAAAGCCATTGATGATCTTCGATGTTATATTGGCATCGACAATTTGAACCTTCGAAAGAACTGAGATATTTTGACATTTGAACCGATATGGGTGCCACAAGAACTTCTGGTGAGAAAATTGTAATTTCTGTAATTAGAAAGAATCAGGTTCTCATTAAGATAGACTTATTTATTTTTTCAAATTGAATACTTTGATATTCTGCATTTACAAAGACAGGCATATTAACTTCCTCATGATCTTGACCCTAACAGTAATAAGATTTTCAACAGATCCTTGGTGCTGTTAAGTCCAGACCTCAAAATTGGATTTTTCATAAGAGGTAGCACTGTATTATCAGATTAAAATTATTATAAAAAAGAGAGGTCATAAAATTATTAGTTTAAAGTAGTTCTATTGGTAATGTTTTGAATTAGATGTTTTCTGATCTTGCGATCTTCAACTGTTGGTGACAATGTGAACGCAAAGCTGTGTTTGGCAAGCAAGTCATTTTTGCACAACAGCTTAACTTGGTTCCGAAAACAATATAAAGTATTTAAGATTCATCTACTTGACCTACTTGAAACAAGAACTATCCCTCAAGCATGTGCACATTTATGCACACCAAGAAAAACACTTCGGGCTAATCATGTTTTTGAGAATTTTTAGTTGGTACCCGGCTTTTTTAAATTGAATACTCACATAAAATACCCTCAATTGCATCATGTTGAATTAACTTAATGTTGAACATTCTGACGTCAGCTCCTGTAGACACAACAAAGGAGTCTCCGTGGTATTTCTTCTCGAACACAACCTCATCAGGGGATCCAAATCCTTAGAAGAGTTTAAATTAAGTTATTGGAACTTTTAAAAATCTTCTTAAACAAACTGTCTTTACAACAAGAAAAAATAAACTTAGTACAACTATGCTAGAACACTACATGACATATATAATGATAACGTCTTAATGAATTTTCTTTTCCTTTTTAACCGTCAAACAACTAAATTCGTGAAACATTTTTAAAGCTAGGCTTACTGTCTACATTACTACAGTATCTTTGAGTGGGCACGTGTCAGAGCCGTCAGATAGGGTTAGAAACACATTTGTGTGGGAGGTTAATTGTAAATTTTACAGATACTTTCTATGACTACAGACCTTAATAAAAAAATAGGCGGTGTGTAAACAGACACGGACGGAGATGAAATTTAAGGACGTATGATATAATAGAGCTATACAATACATTATATGTCATTTATCGTGAGCGGACAATTCGCCGAAAGACGTTTGGCCGGCGACGTTTGGCCGACGGATAGTTCGCCGAAAAAGGGTTCGCGCTATCCCATTTTGCCAAAAGGTGCGTTTGGCGAAACATCCATTCGGCGAAACGTCCGTTTGGCAAAACGTCCGTTTGGCAAAACGTCCGTTCGGCAAAATGTCCATTCGGCGGAACGTCTGTTTGGCAAAACGTCCATTCGGCGAAACGTCTGTTTGGCGAAACATCCGTTCAGCGAAACGTCCATTTGGTGAAACGTCCATTCGGCGAACTGTCCGTCAGCCAAACGTTCTTCGGCCAAACGTCTATTGGCGAATCGTCCGAGTATTGTCATTTGTTCTTAATATATTTTTAAAAAAATCTTAGAAACACTTCTTCGACTTTCTCATCAGTTTGTAAAATTGAGGATTTGACTATTTTTAAGGGGCTTCACATTATTGCCCTAAACCAAATATAAAATACTTCATACCCTCTATCGTGATGGAGTCTGGAAGTAAAATAGAGCTGGCAACACTGTACATGCCGGGTAAAACAAAGACCACGTCACCCTGATGGCATGAATCCACTGCAGAAACTGGGTCTCGATGAAACTACATGAGCATGAACACAAACATACAATGACAACGAAAAGCAATGTGACAACATTTCCCATAAGGCTAGTCTGTGAAAGGCTACGTGTGGCTTGGTATAGCCACATACACAACCTCAAGAATTTGGAAAATATTTTTTGTGCTTTGGAAGAAAAAAAAACACCAGCAGATCTGCCAACCTCCGTCGACCCCAATTCAGGAGAACACTTGTCCCATTTCCGAAGTATTTTCGGAGTGGATGTGAATCACGCACAATCAATATAAAATGTAAAACAAAAATTAAAAAATTAAAATAAGCGTAAGGCAATTTAAATAAAACTACTCGTTTGTACATTAATTGAAATATTGTGTTGGTGCAAACTATTGAAAAAACAGCATAATGATAATAAGTTTATCTTTGTGTTTAGGTCCTTCTACGTGCGTTTTACAGTCAGTAATGCTGAAGTCACACATCATGTGCAATGTGAAAATGTCGGTCCATATGGAGATAGCTTCAACATAGGACATGTTGTCGAATAAGTAGCAATAAAGTTTGGCGTGTGTCTGGATTTCTTAAAGGTTCATCCAAATTGCGATCCATTTTTCGCTTATTCCAAGCAGGCATATTGAGGGTTTTTGTACTCCGACTTGAAATTCCTTTGGAACAAACCTGGAAATGATAGGACTTGTTTCAAAACAAAAGACTGGTGGTTTAGTAGCTCTTAATAATACTTACTTCCCTGATGAAAAATACGAAAATGTTAAAGATATAGAGGCTACTACCTATGCAATCGATTCCAAATCGATTGCCACGATGAAGTCGCACAAGACGAATCATCCGTCAGAACTTGTAACTCAGATGATTCACAATGCACCCGTGTTACCAAATTCTTCCGGTTTACAGTGCAGTTGAATCAACATGGCTGAAGCCATAGCGATGGTGTGAATTCCAACGCATTTAAATTGGAAATTAGGTTCTTTTCTCAAAGGGTTGCTTAAAAAAATTTAAGTGACAATTTTTTTCTGGATTTCCAGACTTTTGGGAGGTTGTCTGGAGTCGTAGAGTTTGCATTGCATTTTCCGGTAAACTCTGGAAATTCCAGAGTAGTTGGCAGCTCTGTACCAGTAAGTCCCAGCGCGCAAACGCCGCTGGATCGCGGATGGATAATTAACTCACAACAAAAATGGAGAAGGCAAGAGCTCGTATTCCTCGGGCTTTTATAATGTATGTCGCGTCCTTCCAGGGTGAAATTCTTTATTTGGTTCTGAGTGCCAACCAATTCAGTGCCAAAGCAATTCAGTGCCAAAGAAAAAGCACAGACCTGACTTCCGCCATTTTTCATCTCGTTTTTAGGTTGGGATTTCAGCATGAATTTTGACAATTTGATGAACTTTTTTACACATTGTGAAAAATCCATGATGCACTGAAGCCGCAAAGTAGTAAAGGTTCACAGTACAATCATTTCGCATTGTGCACAGAAAGGCTACGCCGAGCTTTTGCCAGATTGTGTAGATTTAGAATCTGCGCTAAAATGCCCTTTTAAACCCCTGTGTTGTCTAATGATTCATAAATGAATCTACCGTGCGCTTGTTTATTTATAGATTCACAGTGGGGCAAATAAGTATTTAGTCAACCACCAATTGTGCAAGTTCTACTACTTGAAAAGATTATAGGCGTGTGTTACCTGTGTAAACTTCAACCATGAGAGACAGAATGTGGGGAAAAAAATAGAAAATGCATTTTTACGCCTCAACTTTTGCGGCTTCAGTACATCGCAGATTTTTTTCAGGAGAATTTTTTTTTCTTCCAAGGTTCATAAAAATGTGAAAATTCATGCTGAAGCAGAACCAACTTCCGTGTATGCTTGCTACTAGGACTCAGCACTAAGAAAAAAAAATATTTTTTGTGGAAAGTTCATAAAAATGTGAGAATCTATGCTGAAACTCATAACCAGAAGCCACTCTTGCAACTAGGACCTCAGCAATAAATAATTTTATTTTCTTTATTTGTTTATTTTTAATAGGGCTTACCTTACTCAATGTTCGATTTTTGCTGCCATGTGTAAGGCCTCCGACTAGACTGGTGGCTGGGTGTGCCAGTCAATCAATCACAAGCCCAGCCCCCAACGAGCGGAGTGGCACCAGGTGGAGGCCATCGACAATCAACCAGGACATAAGGCCACCAGAAACTTGACCATGTCCCGGATCGTCTTGTCAGCTTGCTGAAAAGTACTTTCTCGTATACCCTATAGTTCATGTTTAGATCAATGACCTTTTTGTGCCCAGGTATTCGACCACGCCAAGCCATTGACCCAAGAACGTAAAAGGACCACGCCACGCCATTGACCCAAGAACGGTAAAGGACCACGCCAAGCCATTGACCCAATTACGGAAGGGACCACACACCAAGTATACAAACCAGGACTACGGACAGGACACGGACAGGACTACGCATCAGGGATACAAGTTCCAAGACTACGCCACCGAAACAGAACCCGCCATTGTTGCAGACCAAGCGTATACCAAATAAAGGTTCTCCGAAAAGTACGTCGTATATTTCCTTGCCTGCTTTGGGGCCCAACCCAGATCATAATAGTACGATCCGGCCAACATGGACCCCGCGGGCGCAGGTGGAGCATCTAACAACCCAACTGCAGGAGGTACGGACCAGCACTCCAGAGTCATAGAGTACCTCTGGGCCGAGATGTCAAACATGGCGCAGACATTAAGATCCTTACAGGCCCAACATACGCCCTTGCCGCACTCTCCGGGTGCACAGCCCGCCACAGTCGCTCCCGAGGCAACTCAGATATCGCCACACCACGAGCCTAAGGCTTCCCCTCCTGCCCCTTACAGTGGGGATCTGGGCGCATGCCGTCATTTTCTAGTCCAATGCCAGCTGGTGTTCGAACTGCAATACCGCTCATACGCCCCTGACCGATCCAAAATAGCTTCTTACCTGATCGGGTGTCTTCGTGGTGAAGCCCTGGCCTGGGCAAGCATGGAATGGAGTCGGGGCTCGCACATATGCACGTCCTACGAACTGTTTACCAAGGAGATGTGCAGGATTTTCGATCACCCGGTGGGCGGCCGGGAGGCAGCCGGGCGTTTGAGAGCCTTGAGGTAGGGGGCCAGGAGCGTCGCTAAGTATTCGGTGGAGTTTCAAGTCCTGGCCGCCGAGAGTGGGTTTAATGATTGTGCCCTCCGGGACGCATTCCTGGGGGGGCTAAATGTGGTTATGAGGGAGGAGCTGGCCATCCGAGATGAGCCAGGTTCCCTCGAAGAGCTCGTGGAGTTGGCCATACTAATCGACGGCCATACTAATCGACGGCCAACTACAGAGGCGACAGGAGCTGCGGCGGGGCGCTTCAGGCACGGGCGCCGGGGTTGGGCTTCGACGCTTGCTTCCGGGTTCCCGCGCAGCAACGACGCCAACCCCTCCTGTGATGACGTCAGAGCCTATGCAAATAGGACGCGCTGGGGTGTCGGAGGGGGAACGCTCACGACACCGCCAGTACTCTCTGTGTTTCTATTGCGGGGAGCGAGGCCACATCTCACGGTCATGCCCTGTCCGCCCGGTAAAAGGGAAGGCTCACCATTAGTTAGGCAGGTCATGGTGAGCCAGGCCATTGGGGAATCCTCCCATCGTTGTATCCTGTCAGCATCCCTTTCCTGGGGGGGAAGAATTCATGACACCACGGCCTTGGTCGACTGCGGTGCGGACGAGAGCGTCATCGACCGCTCCGTGGTTGCAGAACTAGGAATTGGGACCCGGACTATCGAGAGGCCCCTTAAGATTACTGCACTAGACGGGCGTACCATTGGCAGAGTGGAACAATGCACCGACCCCGTTCTACTGCGCTTGTCCGGAAACCATCAGGAGAAGGCATGTTTCTAAGTCTTGGACTGCCCGGAGGCGACTATTGTGCTGGGCCTCCCTTGGGTAAGACAGCACAATCCGGTGATCGACTGGGAGGGTCCCAAGGTGGTGTCCTGGAGTCCTGCATGCCATACCAACTGCTTCCAGGCAGCCCAATTGCCCCGTTACCGCCACCCCAGATTGACTCACCGGACTTATCGTCGGTGCCTGATTGTTATCGGGACCTCTCACTGGTTTTTTCCAAGGACCAAGCCTCCGCGCTCCCTCCGCATCGGCCCTATGACTGTGCGATAGACTTATTACCCGGTGCTTCACTTCCTCGACGCCGTATCTATAACATCTCCAGGCCGGAGAGGAAGGCACTGGAGGACTACATCTCCGGGGCATTAGCATCTGGGCAGATTCGCCCGTCCTCCTCCCCCGTCGGGGCAGGTTTTTTTTTTTTGTGGACAAGAAAGATGGCTTGCTGCGTCCCTGCATTGACTACCGTGCTTTAAACGAAATCACGGTTAAGAATAATTACCCGCTGCCACTCATGGACTCCGCTTTTGCCCTGCTGCAGGGTTCTTGCATTTATACTAAGTTGGACCTCCGAAACGCGTATCATCTGGTCCGGGTTCGGGAGGGGGATGAGTGGAAGACGGCTTTTTCCACCCCCCAGGGCCATTTTGAATATTTGGTCATGCCCTTTGGACTCCGCAATGCCCCGGGAGTGTTCCAATCACTGATAAATGATGTCCTCCGGGACATGCTTGACCGTTTTGTTTTCGTTTATCTTGACGACATTTTGATATTTTCCAACAGCCTGGAGGAGCATGTGCAGCACGTGCGCTTCGTGCTGCAACGCCTTATGGAGAACCGCCTCTTCGCCAAAGCTGAAAAATGTGAGTTCCACGTCTCGGACACCACCTTTCTGGGGTTCGTGGTGGCTGCCGGGGAAATGCGGATGGACACCAGTAAGGTGGAGGCGGTGACCCAGTGGCCCAGGCCAAATGGTAGACGGGAGTTACAACGCTTTTTTGGGGTTCGCTAATTTCTATTGACGCTTCATTAGAAATTATAGCCGAGTCGCTGCCCCCCTCACAACGCTAACTTACACAAAACTCCCGTTCTGTTGGTCGGAGGCGGCAGAGGCGGCGTTTTGTGACCTCAAGTCCCGTTTTACTACCGCTCCCGTCCTCGCCCACCCTGATCCTAAGTTACAGTTTCAGTTAGAGGTTGACGCCTCAGAGGTGGGCGTCGGTGCCGTCCTCTCCCAGCGCGGGCAAGCGGATGGGAAAGTGCACCCCTGCGCTTTCTTTTCCCGTAGGTTGTCCCCAGCCGAACGTAATTACGGCATTGGGGACAGGGAACTGCTCGCCGTTAAGTTGGCCTTAGAGGAATGGAGACACCACCTGGAAGGGGCTAGCTTACCATTCGTGGTGCTGACTGATCATAGGAACTTGGAGTACCTCAGGTCGGCCCGGAGGTTAGACCCCCGCCAGGCCAGATGGTCCATGTTTTTCAATAGGTTTGATTTTACCTTGACTTATATCCCAGGCTCCAGGAACGGGAAGTCTGATGCCGTGTCCCGCGTTTTTCAGTCCCCTGACTCGAGGAGAGAGTCCCCGACAATTTTACCCCCCTCCTGCATAGTGGCCAGTATGGAAATGGGGTTGGAGGCGGAGGTGTTGAGGGCCCAGGATTTGGAGCCGGACCCCAGGAGAGGTGAGCAAAGCAACTTGTTTGTTCCCACACCAATGCGTCCAAAGATATTGGAATGGACCCACATCTCACGGCTTACCTGCCACCCGGGGGTTTCCCGCACACAGGCGGTGTTGCGCCAACGCTTCGGGTGACCAACATTGAGGGCGGACACTAGATCCTTCGTATCGGCCTGCCAAGTATGTGCACGTAATAAATCCTCAAACAAGCCAAGCCCGGGGTATCTCCTCCCCCTTCAGATTCCCAACCGTCACTGGTCCCATATTGTGGTCGATTTCGTCACGGGCCTCCCCAAGTCCCAGGGTAACACCGTCATTCTCACGGTGGTCGATCATTTTTCCAAAGCAGCCCATTTAATTCCCCTACCCAAACTACCTTCAGCCCTGGAAACTGCCAAGCTCCTTGTAAGACACGTTGTCCGCTTACATGGAATTCCTGCCGACGTGGTCTCTGACCGGGGGCCACAATTCACGTCGCATGTCTGGTCTGCTTTTTGTGCTGCATTAAAGATCACTCCTAGCCTCTCCTCAGATTACCACTCTCAATCTAATGGCCAATGTGAGCGGACTAACCAACAACTGGAGGCGACGATCCGCTGCGCCACTCATGCCGATCCTACCACCTGGAGCGAACAGCTACCCTGGATCGAGTACGCGCATAACTTCCACCCCAACGCCCCCTCTAACCTGTCCCCCTTCAGGTGCTCCCTAGGTTACCAACCCCCCTGTTTCCCTTCCCTGGAGGCAGAGATTGCTGTGCCCTCCGTCCAGGCGCACATGACCAGATGTAGCCGTATATGGGAGAAGGCCCGGGCGGCACTTCAGCGCGCTTCAAACCTTGCCCAGAAGCAGGCAAACCACCGTCATGCCCCAGCAACCACCTACGTTGTCGGCCAGGAGGTATGGTTGTCCACCCGCGATCTTCCCCTTAAGACAGAGTCCTGGAAGCTGTCTCCCCGCTTTGTGGGGCCGTACAAGATTGAGCGGATAATAAACCCCTGCGCGGTGCGCTTAAAGCTCCCACCATCCCTCCGCATCCACCCCACCTTCCACGTATCTCAAATTAAACCAGTAACCCCGAGTTCCTTGAACCCCCCCAATCCCCCTCCACTAATGATCGTTGGGGGCCCGGCATATTTGGTGGAGCGGCTGGTGGACGTTCGCCGCCGGGGCCGTGGCTTGCACTACCTGGTAGACTGGAAGGGTTATTGTCCCGAGGAGCGGAGCTGGGTGCCTGCCCGCCACATCCTTTGCCGGGAACTGATAAACGACTTCCACCGTGACCACCCGGGGGCCCCTCGTAGCGGGCCAAGTGGCCCGCGTAGAGGAGGAGGTACTGTCAGTCCTCCGACTAGACTGGTGGCTGGGTGTGCCAGTCAACCAATCACAAGCCCAGCCCCCAACGAGCGGAGTGGCGCCAGGTGGAGGCCATCGACAATCAACTAGGATATAAGGCCACCAGAAACTTGACCATGTGCCGGATCGTCTTGTCAGCTTGCTGAAAAGTACTTTCTCGTATACCCTATAGTTCATGTTTAGATCAACGACCTTTTTGTGCCCAGGTATTCGACCACGCCAAGCCATTGACCCAAGAACGGTAAAGGACCACGCCAAGCCATTAACCCAAGAACGGAAAAGGACCACACCAAGCCATTGACCCAATTACGGACGGGACCACACACCAAGTATACAAACCAGGACTACGGACAGGACACGGACAGGACTACGCAACAGGGATACAAGTTCCAAGACTACGCCACTGAAACAGAACCCGCCATTGTTGCAGACCAAGCGTATACCAAATAAGGGTTCTCTGAAAAGTATGTTGTATATTTCCTCGCCTGCTTTGGGGCCCAACCCAGATCATAACACCATGTCTGGTCCACATTAACCACGATAATCGAGGTATTAATGTAGATTATTTTCAGATATTATTACATTAGTCTTTTGATATGCTTATAGCTGCAATGTTTAATGAATATACACTTTGATGGTTGTACTTGTATTCATGTATATGTGATAGTAATAATGGGGTGATCCTACTTGGCGGTTTTTGGTTTATCCCGGCCACATCTGGTGTACATTAACCGCAATATTCAAGGAATTACCGTATTTTCCGAACTATAAGGCGCACCTTCAATGAATTACACATTTTAAAAAGTTTTCCATACATAAAGGTGCACCGCATTATTACGCAAACTTTATTAGGTATGAGGTTACTCCGCAACATTTTTCATGGGTTGAAGCTCCTGCCCTATTTTCCTGACAGCTTGCATCACATCTTCAATGTCGAGATGATCACCAAACTCCACCTCTCTGTGTTCCAGCAAAATTCCCTGTCACGTCCAACCACAAAGACACCACCTAGCACAAAACCCTCTCCCAAGATGTTCCCCTTGAAGCCGTTTTCAATGGCTCGGAGTCCATTCCGCCACACTCCCCGTGTCAAAATCAGCTTTCTGAAAACTTTTCACTCTCAAAATGAATAAACAACTGTTTCATTATATTTTCCGAGGTGAAGTTTTCTTATTTTCTTGACAAAGTTTATCTTTTAGCAACAGCAAGGTAAAACATTCACCCCATTTTACCCACAGTGCGGTTCACAGGAATATTAAAGGCGAGTGGAACCTCGTCCATATTGATGATATGCTCTGGGCGATCTTTTTCCAGTAATCTTGTTTCTGCAGTATGTGCGGAAAGTGGCCAGCTTTACTTAGTAGTCAGCTGGCAGTTTCTGTGAAATAGTAGTTTGTGTGCGGATTCATAAACCGAAAGCACCAAGAAGGACTGCCTCTAAATTTGTTTATGTAAAGTTTGCAGCTTGCTGTGTATTCCAGCATACACTGTGCAGTACTTAATGTCAAACACAAAAATAGAAAATTAGAAAAAAGAAAAATCAATTCACTCTTTTTAGACATAAATCAGACAAAAATCATTTTTAAGATTCCAAGAAATAAAAGAGCACAATGCTTTATAATAAGCCTTTTTTTGTAGATATGAAAATGGCCTTTTATATATCCCAGCATGCTCCGTGCACTACTACTTGGAGTCGGAGGCTGCTTACTGTAGTTGCGAGCACTTTGGCCTTTTGAAAAAAAGTTGAAGGCTCTTAGTTGCGCCTTATAGTGTGAGAAATACGGTACTGTTGCAAAAAACACAGAAATCAGAAAGTGGACGAATACTTTTTCACAGCACTGTCGATAAATGGTGCTACATAGTATTTCCCATCACGCGCATGAAATTGTGGTCTAAATCTAAGACATTACTTATTACGTCTGTTTGGCTCTTGTGCATGGGAGTAACTGTCAGTCAATTAAGGATGTACCCCGACTTAGGCTCCATCAGCCCTTTATGAGGATAGCTAAATGGTACAGATCACAAGGTGAATACCTGGACTTCAGTGTCTTCAGAAGAAAACTCATGGAGAAGTCTGTCATTCAGGAGGGAAAGGAGCTGATTTGTGGTGCAGGAGCAAGTGACCACATGGGCTACCTTAATGCCTGATTCTCTCAGCCCACGACTTTGGATGAGCTGATGCCGGGCATTACCACCTTTGTAGCCCAGCAAATACCTGAAGGTAGGAAAAATATTTTAAAAAGTGAATTACGATTATTTTTTAAATATACTATTTTGTTGTTGGTCAACAAGAAACAGGTAAAATGACACTTGCCGCAACAGTGGATTCTCAATGAAGTGCAGCTTCCGTTTGAATGTATCCAGCTGTTCACAAAGTTTCAGGCCCTCCACCATGGAGACATTGTCAAGCTCTGAGTCAGAATCACTGCTGAGGCTGCTGCGTATTAGTGAAAACTGCTGAAAGCACTGTGTACATTTTTCCAAAACGATCTTGTATTCTGATGCAAGACCTGCTGGTACTCTTTCCTCCAAAATGTCATAGTGTCTGACAAACGAAAAATCTTTATAGGATTCATAAATATTGATACATTTTAAATCACTCAAAAAATGCACTCACAGTCTAAGACGAGGTTCTACACAACGGACAAAGTAATCAAAGTCATCATCTTCATCTTCTTCATCCCACAGTCTCCAGACATATTTGTAGAAGAATCTAAAAATACAATGGGTATATAGGGTGATTCAAAAAGAAAATGAACACGCAATACAGTAATGCCCGACATATGAGTGCCCCGAAATACATACAATTTGAGATATGAGTAAAATTTCGAGCAAATATTTATCTTGAGGTACGAGACAAATTTTAATATCCGGGCATACAGCGGACGCGACAGGCTGCTCACAAGAACATCATGGGCACTGTCTTTCTGGTCGCAACTCCGTGTGTAATGTCTCTACGAGCCCGGGGCGGAGCGGAGCGTGGCATTTTTTCAGTGTTTTTTTGTCCCCGTTAGTGCAAATGGCGGAGCGATCACTAATCAAGAGTAGTATATACTACTTCTAGTTGGCGAGTGGTCCTATTGTGATGACATTTGTGTGCATCATTTTCGGAATATTTTGAAGGGAAGACAAAAGCAAACAACCCTCGATAGGTTGCATCTGGAAGTCAGAGTGGAAGCGGTGCAAATGAGCCAACCTAGAGAAGAAAGGTATAAAAACTTAAAACAAAATTAGAATTAAGTTTAGTGTAAGGTTAGATTAAACGTATTTTTTTGTGTGTCGGCATTGTAGTTCATTTAAATTTGTTTATTTTATGTTACGAGTGTGTTGCCGTGCAAAAAGTCCCCCCTCTACGAGAGATCCATCTAATGTTAGTACTTTTAAACCACTAGTTATGTCACTTTGTTAATAGGGCGAATTAGAACAAATTAAAAAAACAATTCATTCCAATATCCTGTTTTTGGTGTTTTTTCAGATTTTTCAGAACAAATTTTGTTTTAAGTTAATTTGTATGGGAAACGTATATTTGAGTTACGAATAATAGGCACATATTTTTTCCAGTGTTTTTTTTTATCCCAGTTAGTCAGTGTAGATTGACGGAGGAGCTTGCTCAACAATACGAGAAGAGTGAATACCAACGCTCGTTGGCAAGTGGTCGTGCGTTATCCTACGCACGCCCGCCCGCGCGTATGTGCGTGTGCCTGTGCGCGTGGATGTGTATGTGTCGGTATAGGTATCGTATTTTCACCACCATAAGGCGCACTAAAAAGTCTTTGAAAATATCCAAAATGGACAGGGTATACCCGTATATAGTGCAGGCATGTGTTTATTGCAAGACAATTTCGGTTTGGTTTCTAAGGCCCCCCAAAAATGAATAATACAAATTTACACGCTTACGAAGCTCAGTTCAAACTTCAAGCCATCAATTATGCAGGAAAACATGGGAATAGAGCAGCCAAGTGGGAATTTTAGATCAACAAATCCATGGTTGGCAAATGGAGGAAGTTGGAGAACTACCTTCGCCAAGTAGAGAAGAAGCCGAGTTGATTTGCGACTCCATGCATGAAAAACCAAGTCACGAAACTGAACTCTGAGCTTGCCGTCATTCCTGGAGGCTTAACTAAAGAACTCCAACCACTGGACATCGGCATCAACTGGGCGTTCAAAGCCAAGTTGCGAGCGGCATGAGAACAAAGGATGATAGGTGGCGAACACAGAGTGGGAGGCAGTGGCTAGTTACGCCACTATTTGCGAATGGATTGTGGCCACTTGGACTAACGTGTCTGCTTGCACTGTTCATTTCTTTGGAGCCACATGGCAATGTGAGTGACTCTGACAACGAAGAGGGGGGATTTGGCGTTTTTGATGAATCATTTGGACTATTGTTCAATTCGGACACAGAAAATGAGGACCATTTAGGCAACCGACTGAAATTACAGGGTTTATGCACCTTTTCCCCTGGCCCGACGTTTAGTCGCCGGACGTTTGGTCGCCCGGACGTTTGGTCGCCCGGACGTTTAGTCGCCCGGACGTTTGGTCGCCCGGACGTTTGGTCGCCCGGATGTTTGGTCGCCCGGACATTTTGTCGCCCAGACGTTTGGTCGCCCGGATGTTTGGTCGCCGGACGTTTGGTCACTGGACGTTTGATCGCCGGGCTTTTGGTCGCCAGTCAAATGGTGACAGATTAAGTACTGTTGAAAGCAGCTCTCAACAAGAGTTTAATATCTAAATATCTACTGTTGATTCATGAGAGAGTTTAATATCTAAATTTAGATACTCTCTTTAGAAACTCTTGTGAATATAATTTAAGAGCTTGTTTCAGCAGTACTTGGATATTAAACTCTCTCTCATGAATCAACAGTAGATATTTAGATATTAAACTCTTGTGAATATAATTTTGAGAGTTGGTTTTTTAACAGTACTTAGATATTAAACACAACTTAGTTCTCCATTATCTGCGATGTTAATGTAACAAGAGTAATTTATTTACTAATTCAGAATCTTGAAGTTACAAATTTGAAAGAAAAAAATGTTTTTGTCATAATTATATTAGCATTATTATTATTTTTTTTAATTATGATTAAAAAAATTGTCACATCACCATCCAAGTGACAATATGTTGATATGGTGATATATGATAATGCTTTGAATTCCATTAGGTTATCAATATGCTCCAGCCAAGAATCTACACACCGTTTTTTTTAAAGAAAGTTATTGGATAATTAAGGAACTAATAATAATCTTCCATTATAAATGTCTGTTAAAACACTAATTTGTAAACAAGAATGTAGCAAAAACAGTGTTGCAACATTCATTTTGATAAATCTGCACTGAAATATTCTCAGTCTGGGGAACACAGACATAGAAATTACTTATTTTTATATTTAATAGTTCTATAGTAGATTTCCTCACATGTCTCGATAATTGTTGTCCAACTATATTGCAAGATAATTATGGTTAGGTTAAGTTAAGTTAGAACTTTATTTCATTCCGTATTCAGGAAATTTCTTGGTTGCAGTAGCAAGAAAAACACAAGACAGAGAAGACATTGTTGACCCATTGTACACAGGAAAGCAGCAAAAACACAAATTGAGCAAGAGCGGTTGGAGCTACTGCTACCGGCTGCCACTTGAGGAGCGCCATCTTGGGATCTTGGGATACCGACACAAGAAAAGACTATTATGGTCGTGAACAATGTTCCCTCTAATCTGCGCGTGTGCGTGATTGCGCACTACTCTCGTCTTTTCTGTGCAGCAGCAATCATATGGCGCACAGTGAATAAAATCCCAACTTTTTTTAACCCCTTTCCCCATGATAACACCGTTTACGCGGTAGCCAGTGGCAGTAACGCTGTCCACTCTTATGTTTTTCATGATTTACAGCATGTTTTACATGAAAAATTAGAGGAACATTGTCATGCACATGCTAATGGTAGGAGTGATACTAATGTGCCCATAGCGAGCAATGATGATGTCGCTCACACTGGTACTCAGTGCCTTCAGGGAGGTTGTTACTGCCCAGACCGATGAAAAATTAGAGGGAACATTGGTTGTGAGCCTTGTATCACATGGATTGATGTATTTCAACACAATGAAAAAACATACCTAAGATGTTCAATACCCAAAGCCTTCTGCTCCTGTTCTCCTGACTCATCATACAAAATCTGAAGTTCCATCAGGGGGACCTTGTGCTGAGTTGCTTCCAACAACGCTGCAATGACTTCTTCATTAATTGCACAGTCCCTGACCTCACACTGTAGAGGAAGCACAAGCTCCACACATGCCTTCAGTTCGCTGAAGTCCACATCAGACACCTAAAACAGGGAAGTGTATATTATCACGTATTTTACTAAATAACACAGCATCATGAAAGTCAAAAAGGATGCTGCAAGAGTAGCTCCATTAGGTAGACAGATTTCAATGTTAACCGTTTGCCTTTGAAATATATACACATTCAAAATGTCAAATGCATGTGTAGGTGCCTCTGTCTTGGTAATTTCCAATCAGTGTTGTTTTTTTATAACTGCACTGGATATATATGGATATATGTGGATATATGTGGACAAATGCGTGGACATATGCGTGGACATATGCGTGGACATATGCGTGGACATATGCGTGGACATATGCGTGGACATATGCGTGGACATATGCGTGGACATATGCGTGGACATATGCGTGGACATATGCGTGGACATATGCGTGGACATATGCGTGGACATATGCGTGGACATATGCGTGGACATATGCGTGGACATATGCGTGGACATATGCGTGGACATATGCGTGGACATATGCGTGGACATATGCGTGGACATATGCGTGGACATATGCGTGGACATATGCGTGGACATATGCGTGGACATATGCGTGGACATATGCGTGGACATATGCGTGGACATATGCGTGGACATATGCGTGGACATATGCGTGGACATATGCGTGGACATATGCGTGGACATATGCGTGGACATATGCGTGGACATATGCGTGGACATATGCGTGGACATATGCGTGGACATATGCGTGGACATATGCGTGGACATATGCGTGGACATATGCGTGGACATATGCGTGGACATATGCGTGGACATATGCGTGGACATATGCGTGGACATATGCGTGGACATATGCGTGGACATATGCGTGGACATATGCGTGGACATATGCGTGGACATATGCGTGGACATATGCGTGGACATATGCGTGGACATATGCGTGGACATATGCGTGGACATATGCGTGGACATATGCGTGGACATATGCGTGGACATATGCGTGGACATATGCGTGGACATATGCGTGGACATATGCGTGGACATATGCGTGGACATATGCGTGGACATATGCGTGGACATATGCGTGGACATATGCGTGGACATATGCGTGGACATATGCGTGGACATATGCGTGGACATATGCGTGGACATATGCGTGGACATATGCGTGGACATATGCGTGGACATATGCGTGGACATATGCGTGGACATATGCGTGGACATATGCGTGGACATATGCGTGGACATATGCGTGGACATATGCGTGGACATATGCGTGGACATATGCGTGGACATATGCGTGGACATATGCGTGGACATATGCGTGGACATATGCGTGGACATATGCGTGGACATATGCGTGGACATATGCGTGGACATATGCGTGGACATATGCGTGGACATATGCGTGGACATATGCGTGGACATATGCGTGGACATATGCGTGGACATATGCGTGGATATATGCGTGGACATATGCGTGGACATATGCGTGGACATATGCGTGGACATATGCGTGGACATATGCATGGACATGCGTGGACATGCGTGGACATGCGTGGACATGCGTGGATATGTATAGATGGGGATGTATGGATATGTATGGATATGTATGGATATGTATGGATATGTATGGATATGTATGGATATGTATGGATATGTATGGATATGTATGGATATGTATGGATATGTATGGATATATATGGATATATATGGATATATATGGATATATATGGATATATATGGATATATATGGATATATGTGGATATATATGGATATATGTGGATATATATTATTATCATCAGACATAGGCATTGTCGTCATCATTGACTTGACAAAAAGCCTAGTAGTCATCATACCCTCAGTTCCGTATGACGAAATTGTATAGTGCTTCTCCACAGGTCCGCCATCTCAGGCAAGACCCCTTAACTGACATATTCAGACTTGTTTGCACTCCGCCACGATGGAAACATCGCATCACCTCTTGAGCTCCATCAATCCGGCGACTGCAAGTTGCCTCACCGATGCTAACAAGAATAAAATGTATCACTTACCTCTCACTGTCTTCTTACTTACCCTCCCTCAGTTCGCCTGTAGAAGGCAGATCCACGCCAAAAATTGTGGGTAATGGATCGGGCGTTTGTCGGAGTGGTTGTTGTCGTAGTTTAGCTTAGCCGCAATGGCCGCCCGGCATCCGCTTCCCTGCCTCCTTTTTCTTCGCTGTCTACGGCGTACTTCGGGTGGGTTGGATATCCTCGGAGATCCCGGAGGTCTCCGGATGTTCTTGGGGATATCGAAGGTCAGTCCGTAGTAAGTTGTGAAATTGGGTGTCTTGCCTTTCAACGAACGAACTGGAGAGCAATGAGCCGCTGCGCCCGAGCGTGCCGCCATCTTGAACTCCACTATGGATATATATGCGGATATGTAGGCGGATATGTAGGCGGATATGTAGGCGGATATGTAAGCGGATATGTAGGCGGATATGTAGGCGGATATGTAGGCGGATATGTAGGCGGATATGTAGGCGGATATGTAGGCGGATATGTAGGCGGATATGTAGGCGGATATGTAGGCGGATATGTAGGCGGATATGTAGGCGGATATGTAGGCGGATATGTAGGCGGATATGTAGGCGGATATGTAGGCGGATATGTAGGCGGATATGTAGGCGGATATGTAGGCGGATATGTAGGCGGATATGTAGGCGGATATGTAGGCGGATATGTAGGCGGATATGTAGGCGGATATGTAGGCGGATATGTAGGCGGATATGTAGGCGGATATGTAGGCGGATATGTAGGCGGATATGTAGGCGGATATGTAGGCGGATATGTAGGCGGATATGTAGGCGGATATGTAGGCGGATATGTAGGCGGATATGTAGGCGGATATGTAGGCGGATATGTAGGCGGATATGTAGGCGGATATGCAGGCGGATATGCAGGCGGATATGCAGGCGGATATGCAGGCGGATATGCAGGCGGATATGCAGGCGGATATGCAGGCGGATATGCAGGCGGATATGCAGGCGGATATGCAGGCGGATATGCAGGCGGATATGCAGGCGGATATGCAGGCGGATATGCAGGCGGATATGTAGGCGGATATGCAGGCGGATATGTAGGCGGATATGTAGGCGGATATGTAGGCGGATATGTAGGCGGATATGTAGGCGGATATGTAGGCGGATATGTAGGCGGATATGTAGGCGGATATGTAGGCGGATATGTAGGCGGATATGTAGGCGGATATGTAGGCGGATATGTAGGCGGATATGTAGGCGGATATGTAGGCGGATATGTAGGCGGATATATACGGATATATACGGATATAAACGGGCATATGGACATATGGATAAATATTAGCTCAATAGAAAAGGAATCAATAAATACAGCCAATGAAATAGATTGTTTATAATGAGCCTGTCGGGATTGCAATAAATCTGTTTTCGCACAGTAAATAAAAATGGGATGAGTAATATTCACGGCTGCGATTTATCAGTGTGCTGCTGCTCTCAGCATGCATACATGTTTAAACTTAGCCAGTTGATTGCATATTGAGGCATACAAAAAACAAAACATTGATATTACACACTGGAGCATTAGCATTACTACAGTGAGGCTCATGGTGAAAAAATATCTAGAAATGTACCATATTTTCAGACATAGGGCGCACTTAAACGTCTACAATTTTCTCTAAAATGATCAATGTGCCAATCAGTCGGTGCGCCTTGTTTGTGCACTAAATTACATTTTTGTATGGCCCTGACCACTGAGTGACTGGTTTATTTAATGCCAGCAAGCTACTTATTGCGATCAACTCAACTGACATTCAAAAATAGCCTCCCCGGGCATTCCAAGCATTACGGTAAATCCATTCAAAACATCCCAGGGGAGTGGCAAGGTTTTTGACTTCTGTGTGCTCGCAGCACCTTTAACCCTCAAAAACACTAAGTATTCAAAGAAAGAGCATATTTTAGATATACAGAGGAAATGACTGACGTGAATGACAACAGAATGCAGCGAGTAGGAACGCATGTTAAGTGGATTGAAGCCATGGATCGAACATGATTTAACAGCTTTGCTAACGGCTTGGGAGTGATGAATGCCGGATGGCCAACAGAGTAGTTCGGGTGGTAGCGTTGCAAGAAATATATGACGATTTGGAATGAATTGTCGATGCCGATCTAACAGCAAGGACAATTAAAGACTTGGGAGTGATGCATGTCGTAAGGTACAATGGATTGTGGATGACTGGGCTCAAGTGTCGGCCAGCACTGTTGCTCGAGCTTTCGAACAGAAAAACTAAAAACTCAAAATATACCCGCAACTGAGACTGCGCCCGATCAGACGGTGCCTTTTATAGGTGTGAAAATATGTTTTTTTTAAATGCTGGTTATATGTATGTAATGTTTTAATATTTAAATATAATACTGTTCTAAACAGCAAGTACAGTACTCACAATAGAAATAGTTCTAGAGAAATAGTGCTTGATGTGAAAAAAAAAAGTTGGGAAACACTGCTTTAAAGATATGTTTTGTCATTCTTGGAACACTTGAACAGAATAATCTTGAACAGAAAACTGCTGTCTCTGTTGGAACCAACAAATACACTATATCAGGGGCGGCCAACCCGCGGCTCGCGAGCCGCATGCGGCTCTTTGCCCGGTTTCATGTGGCTCTTACGTCCATATCAAAGTTTGTATTTGTGTTATATTTTTATTTGCGTGTGCGCTTCGCTTGAGTTCAATACGGTATTTTCGTCCAATGCGCATGTGCTTGGGATGAAAATGCCTCAAAGTTTCCCAGTAGGAGCAAGGTCATTTGAGTAAACGTTTTTAACAGAGTGGGAGAGCTTCCGTGAACCAGAAGCAACAACGAACAGCGTCGCGCACACAAAAAGTCTCCCAAAGATCGAGCGTCGGCTGAAAAAGCCACACCCCCTGCGAGGCAAACCAAGGCGAGAGTGCTCACCCGGGAGCAGCCAATAGGAGAGCGAGGTGTACACCCACGTGGTGGGCGCGCTATAAAAGCCATTCATAATAAATGACAGCTCACAAGGAGCGAATGTTGCGCAAAAATAGGCTCTGATTTCATGACAGAAGTCCCACTAAGTAACATGCATAGTAAAAGAAACACACTATTGTAAATTATTATATTTTTGTTTGTGGACTTGGTTGAACTGAGAGTTTGTCTGTGTGAGACAGTGCACACAATGTTCATTGTTGATAATGACTGGCCTGTGCTGTTAGTACTGTAGGAGTCAATTTATTTCATTACTATGCTGGTGTGTGACATTTACAATAAATCTGGCTGAGCAAAGGTATGTGTGTGATGTGGCTCTTTGCGGTAACACAGTAAAAAATGTGGCTCTTTGCGGTAACACGGTAAAAAATGTGGCTCTTGGTCTCTGACTCGTTGGCCACCCCTGCACTATATTCTCTTCAACAAGCCATTTTGTTTAGTAAGTTGACCATTTTTTTAATTCAAAATTGCTCCATGTATTATATTTTTCCCTTTAAAATAATTCAGGTATAACTAAATAAAAATAGAATGATGTTATCCTACCTCCACCAGAACATCAAACAAATCAGCAGACCAGAGAGCTTGCCAACCAAATGACGGTACCACATTTTTCAAGTAGTCAGCAGTGAAGGACTTGACCTCTGAGGGCTTGCAGTCCCCTAATCATTAAAAAAAGGATGAATAAAAAAGTAAGTGTTTCTCATATGAAGGTATGCATGACAATTAACCAAGGAGACATGTTTGGCAAACTAACAATGCTTTCTCAAGAAATCAGGAAATACAGTGGTACCTCGACATACAGTGGTACCTCAACATACAGTGGTACTTCGACATACAGTGGTACCTCGACGTACAGTGGTACCTCGACATACAGTGGTACCTCGACATACAGTGGTACCTCGACATACGAGCAATTTGAGATACGAGTAAAATTTCAGGCAAATATTTATTGTGAATACGGGACAAATTTTGAATATGAACATACAGCAGAAGCGAGAGGCTGCTCATACGAACAACATGAGCACTGTTGCATTTTTTCAATGTTTTTTTTCGCCCGTTAGTCAGTGCGAATGGCGGAGCGATCACTAATACGAGGAGTATTTAGTACTTCTCGTTGGCAAGTGGTCCTATGAGATGAGATAAAAGCAAACAACCCCTGATAGGTTGTGTGGAGTATGGAATGTATTCTTATGCTTTTTATTATATCAATTGGTTTATTTAGTGTAGTCACTAGAATTTATATTTGCATAGCCTAGTGGAAATTTCCATCATGACACCTATTAGTTGGGGGAGCGTCATATACCATGACACGCCCATTCCTTTGTTCACATTTTCCCGCCTAATGTTTGTACCAATGCCGCATGATCTTTTGTTAATAAATCTAGCTTATCTGTTGGGGGTTGCTAGGGATTCGAACTGGTCAGGCTGGGGGATGAACACATCTCCCAGCGCTGGCTACTCTGACCCTCTCCTTCCACTAAAGTCTAGTAAATCTCATCATGACTGTCTCTGTGTGCTTCCTCTGATCCGAAGATATTGAATGTATATGGATTATATCCCACAGGTTGCATCAGAGTGGAGGCGGTGAAAATAGAGCCAACCTAGAGAAGAAAGGTATAAAAACTTAAAACAAAATTGGAATTAAGTTTAGTGTATGGTTAGATTATACTTATTTTTGATTGTGTCTGCATCGTAGTTCAATAAAATTTGTTTGTTATGTTACGAGCGCGTTGTCGTGCAAAAAGACCCCCCTTCTCTCCCCTCCGCAAAATCCATCTAATTTTAATACTTTTAAACCATTAGTTATTTGTTACTTTATTAATAGGGCGAATTAGAACATTTTTTAAAAAAAATCCAATCCAATATCCTGTTTTTGGTGTTTTTTTCAGAGGGTTGGAACAAATTAATCTGTTTTAAGTTCATTTCTATGGGAAACGTATATTTGAATTACGAGTAAATCAACATATGAGCTCAGTCTCGGAACAAATTAAGCTTGTATCTTGAGGTACCACTGCACATATAATTTGCCAATGTAGGAAGGTGTTAAGCACCATAAGATTTTTTGGTCCCTGTATAATTTTAAAATATAGCCAGAGTTGACTTTCTCTTTTTAGTTTTTTTTTTAATTGTTTCAAATGAACCAAAGTGACAACGCGGAATTCATAACAAACTAAAATATAAATTATACATAAAACATGGAGAAAGATTACAGCACCACACTACTTTGACAAGCAGATGAAAGAAAATTGGCCTATCATTCACAATAACTATACAAAATAAGTTGACTGATTTGAAAACAATGACCTATTTTAAAAAGTGATTTTTACATTTTTCTTTGTCTTGAACACCTGTCCTCAAAGGTTTTCTGTAATCGTGCCCATCCAATTGCTTAAATTTTTTTATGAAACATTTTATGGTCAGCTAACAAAATCATGGTCATTATTTTTAATGCAATGGTATAAACCATTGTTCTTACCTAGTATGTAGTCCTGGTAGGCTTTGAACCTCTCATAGAACAGTAAATGGCTTGTTTGAAATGTGTCTGGTAAACTTGCATTAATGCGTGCATGTCTCTGGAGCTGGGTTCTTCTCTTATGATCATTCAAGATGTCTGAGCCACTGTTGTTGTGATCGTCATCAACCTTATCACTTCCAACTCGGTTTTCTTTCTCCTCGTCGTTGAAAAGACCTGCATTTATAATTGCAAATGTATATTTCGTCCAGCAATGTGAATATGGAGAGATGGAGAGACAGAGGGTTAGATAGAGATAGAGAGGGAGATAGAGATCGAGAGAGAGAGAGCGCTGTGGGTGTGTGTGTGAGTGTGAGGATGTGTGTGAGTGTGTGGATGTGTGTGTGCGTGTATGTGTGTGTGTGCGTGTGTGTGTGTGTGTGTGTGCGTGTGTGCGTGTGTGCGTGTATGTGCGTGTATGTGCGTGTATGTGCGTGTATACATATAGAGAGATAGAGAGACGGGGAGAGACGGGGGGAGAGACGGGGGAGAGACGGGGGGAGAGACGGGGGAGAGACGGGGGGAGAGAAGGGGGGAGAGACGGGGGGAGAGAGGGGGGGACGGGGGGGAGAGAGAGGGAGGAGAGAGAGAGAGAGAGAGAGAGAGAGAGAGAGAGAGAGAGAGAGAGAGAGAGAGAGAGAGAGAGAGAGAGAGAGAGAGAGAGGGGGGGGGGGGGGGGGGGGAGACGGGGGAGAGAGGGGGAGAGACGGGGGGGAGAGAGAGAGAGAGAGAGAGAGATACACGCACAACCCACATACGCTCACAACATACACACACACACCGTACACACACACAACGCACACACACACGTGTACACTAACACGACGTGCACACCAACACAACGTGCACACCAACACAATGTGCAC